>NC_087185.1:12554163-12809163 GCF_035594125.1 Scylla paramamosain
AGTAAAAAATGCACATCGAAGTGATCAAACAAAGGGGAGAGAGAGAGAAAACGAAGTGGAGAGAGAGAGAGAGAGAGAGAGAGAGAGAGAGAGAGAGAGAGAGAGAGAGAGAGAGAGAGAGAGAGAGAGAGGGCACACACACGGGCAGAAACAGAAAACTCAGCCAGTCAGTGGATATCTCGAACTAAACACGCTTTCCTCTCTTCTAATTTTCTGTAATACCTCACCTGCTCCATTGCTAGAATAAGGCAGCGATGAATACTCATCTCGATGTTTCATGTAATGTGAAGCCAACAAATTCTTGCAGTTGTACCAACGATTTTCTCTCACGCTGATCTCTTTTAAGCTCACTATCCTGCTGGCACCAGCGCCACTGTGTGGAATATTGCTTAAGCCACTCTTTATCCAAAAAATACAAATACACGATATTATGTTTGTGACCTTTCCCAGTTGAAATTATTTGGAATCATGCGCAACCTAACCTTTATGTAACAAAATCTTGCTATAATTAAAAAGTCCCAATAATGTGTGTGTGTGTGTGTGTGTGTGTGTGATGATAAATGATGGTAATAATAATATTCGGTTTATTAATCTTGCAGCCTTACTGCTGAAAATCCACATGTTAGATATGAACTAACATGCTACATCTTAAGTATACATTAACCCTAAGGAAGTATCTTACACTCTGATGCTGTGGCAGCCGAATGGCGCCGACAACCTGGTATAACAGGCCCTAGGTGATCAAGACACCCGGTGTGTATTTTTCTTTTCAGAGTTTGTTTCTCCTACTTATGCAGCGGGTCACAGCTCCTGACTTAAACTTACACAAGGTATCTAATCTAATCACTGCTAGGTGAACAGTAGCTACACTGCCCAAAGACTTTGACCACGCCCCGGATTTGAACCTGTGCCCTCCCAATTGTGAATCGGGCGCGCTAGCCACTACGCCACCAGGGCCGGTATACATAAACTTTTTAACAGGCTAAAAAGAATTTTAGTCACTAGTTTTACTTTTATTGCTAAAAATTCCTTAAAAGTAGTGCATATTTAAAAAACCCTAAAATATTTTTAGCGGCTAGGAGGGGTATTCCTAATCCGCCTAATATTACCTTTAGCCGGCAGGATGACAGCTCAATACCTCAATTTTCGGCAAAGGAAAGGTGTCCTACTAGAATATGGTGCTGTTCAGCTGATCGAGAGAGTTCTGCCTGTCCTTGGTGACATTCTTTATGTGATAGAACTTGTGAGGGATGCACTAGGGAGTCGCAATGCAGGGAGTAAGATGAGACAATGTAAATACGAGATGAGATGAGACACAAAGACGTTATGTAAGCTGGAGGATTCCCCACTGTCATTAGTGTTATTGATGGCACACATATAAGAATTATTGTATCCAGAGGTTAGGAGGCAGAATATGTAAACAAGGCATGAAATAAAGCTAATTGTAGAATGCAAATGTAGCTCATGACACAGATATCCATTTTAAATTGTGTTTTGGCAGTGTGTGTGTGTGTGTGTGTGTGTGTGTGTGTGTGTGTGTGTGTGTGTGTGTGTGTGTGTGTGTGTGTGTGTGTGTGCAACTTACCCGTCACCTTACAGTCTAAGCAACTGGAATTTAATTCATCTTTCTGCATTCAACTTAATAACCTCACCCAGATACTCTTATAACCTTGCTGAGAGTAAGTACAATTTAACAAATCATTCTGAATTCAACCAAATTAACCAAGTCATCTCACAGCTGCTTGTAGGGAGTTAAATTTAATACAGCTAATTGCATTCAGTTTAACTCATGCATCCCCACAGCTACTTGCAGGGAAAAGCCGAATTTTGAAAATAATTTTCCACTAAGCAGAAACTGTTATGTCATCCAATTATCCTGACAGAGCTGCCTCTCTCTTTCTTGGTTTGGCCAAGCTGCCCCCACCATTGTTGTGTTGACATCCACGGGGTGGGTTTGAGTCTCAGCTCGCCTCATGTATTAATCTCATAAAATATAACAATAGTTCGGATTTTTTTTTCATCGAAATGTGAAACAAATTAACATTAAATACTTGTATGTATTGTTTTGACATTCGAGTACAATAGCATAATGGTTAAGGTCTTTCTTAAGGCGCTAAACATAACAAATATAGCGAGTTTACATTTTACTTTTACTACTAGCTAAAAGAGATTTAAGAAAACTTTTATAGTTTCTTGTATACAGTTCTAGCATTTACTTTTAGCTAGGAGTAAATTTAAAGTCTTTTAGGGGTTTTTAAGTATACGGACCCAGATGGTCAATGAATGATGCTGTTGCTCGTGGCACTGAGAGGGCAGTGGGGCAACTTGGGTTGGTCTGGTATTTTCCAGAGAAACTTATCCAAGTGGATCTTAATGTTTTCCAGACTAGCTTCATTTGAGTCGTGCAGATGTATGGGCAGAGCGTTGAAGAGATGTGGGCCTCTTGGTGCAAAGGCATTCTCTTTCAGCGTCGAGCAGGCAACGTTGCCGCGACCCGGGACATAAATACGGACCGAGGGTATCTGAGGATGATTGAAAGCCTCAAGTCTGGCTTCAGGGGTTCCCTCCAGAACGTATGCTGCTTCTTGATGCGAGATATGAGAGAGAGAGAGAGAGAGAGAGAGAGAGAGAGAGAGAGAGAGAGAGAGAGAGAGAGAGAGAGAGAGAGAGAGAGAGAGAGAGAAGACGTGCAGAGCAGTGTCCAGGTCACTTAAGGGTGGGATTTTTGTTATATTACGCTTACTATTATCATTATTAATGTTCACTCTGTGAGGCCCCACGGGAGGCCTACGGTTACTCCGGTGTGATGGACAAGACTTCCGTGCACTGTGTTATATTTTCCCTGTGTTAGTTGACAAGAGCTGTAGTCTCCTTTTCCTTTTGTTTCCTCCCAAGTGCAGTGTCTCATCGTCTTGTGTGTGTGTCAAATGCTACTAATGTCCAGGCTGGCGAATGTGCTTGCCTAGAATTAGAGGATAATCTCATAACGTGCGTTAGACTACAATTGTCCACATTCTTCCCGGAGTTCCACTAATTTTCAGGAGGTGGGATCTGTTTTCTGGAAGATTGTGGATACATTAATGTCTGGCCAGAGCTTATCATTTTTTGTTGGGTGATTGTCCAATTAGGTATTATACCTCGACTTGTGAGTACATTGTCTGTACTGTCTGTCCCCTTAGAACGCAGATTATTAATTCTTTCCAGCAAGAAGATTTAAGTTAGTGGTTGTTATATTTCCTTCTTGGTTGGTGGGTGAAACCGAGTGGTGACCTCAAAGAGTTTACAATTACAGACGACCAGCAAAGGACTGGATTCGTCATATTTGTGCCCTGCATTAAACTCATGTAGCAGATGGCTTAGGGACGCCGTGAGAGGGGCAGAACCTGGTGTTGCGACCGTTTTCTGAAGGCTGCAGGAGTCCAGAAGGACCCTGTAAACTCGTAGTTGGGCCCCGCACTACACTACGTAGGAGGAAGGGTAGGAAAGTTGATCCAAGTCAGTGGCAGCTGTGAGAGCGGCGCAATCTGTGGTAGTAGCAGAAATTGGCGACCTCGCTAAGATCGCTGGAAGCTTCGTAGACACGTGGGGGAGACAGTTGCTTGTTATTTGTTTCGCTGTCCTTTGTGTGCCCGCACTCAGCTTACGCCATGGAGGATAGGGCTGGTAGCAGGAGTATTCACGACCCGAGTCTCCTGCCTTTGCCGGAAGTGGCAGTGTAGATTCGACAGTTTGGTGTCAAGACACTGAGTCCCATAGATAGTGCCCAAGGATGTGTCAGCCCTGTCCACAGTATTGGTGGACAGAAGGCACGTCTGAGGAGATGAGATTTAAGTTGGATATGAGAAGAATAGAGTCGGAAGAGACTAGAGAAGCTAAGAGATAGAAGGTCGAAAAGGAGATGAAGAGGTATGAGTTGGAAGCTAAAGCTGTAGTTAAAGACTGAGGAGATTAGGGAAGCCAAGAGGCTTGAAGCAGAGAAAGAGGCGACGTTGACTGAGGCGGAAGAGAAATGAATGTATGAGAGATGAATGTATGCTAGAATGTATGAGAGGCAGAGAGAGATGAAAATGTTTGAGGCAAAAAGAGAGAAGGAAGAGGCTGAGAGGAACAGAATATTTAAGTTAGGGAAGACTCAAACAAAAGTTAATTCACCTCATGGCTTGAGAAGAGAAGGAGTGAAGGAAGATACAGTAGAGTGCCAGATGGTGAGGAGTTTGAAGTTAATACCCAATGGTTCACAAGATTTCAGAAAGGCAGCTAAATTTCATTGGCCGGAGGAGAGATGGGTTGGCCTGGTAGCTAATATGTTGAAGGGCTAGGCCTTATAAGTTAATGACAGCTTGTCAGTGGAGGATTTAATTGATTATGAGCAGTTTAAGGCTGACATCCTGCGAACCTACTAGCTGTGGCAAGAGGCTTATAAGCTGCAGTTCCATGGAAGGAAGAAAATGCCTAGTGATTCTTATCTTGATTTTGATTTGATCTTGATTTTGTGAATGTCGCCGAGAAGGAAAATATACCGTTGCTCCGGGAGAAGAGGTTTAAAAGCCTAAAGGAGGTACCTACTGGGCAAATGGCTGATGTTCAGTTCGGGCAGCCGACAGTAAACAAACACCGTGATCCCCTTTCAAGTTTACAGTGAGACAGTCTTATACAAGTGCGTGCCTGGCAGAGAGTAGAGGTACAAGTGGCGAGGAGCGCGAGGCGTGTATGCCCTCCTAGCATACCTAACTCCCTGTCGTCAGATCGGGTGGGCCGTTCGGGACTAATCTGGACGGTCCTATGAAGCATTAACATGAATTCAATTGCCCAAATATACATATCACACCTTCCCCCAAAAGTACACTACATATAACCTTAATTGCTTAAACTGTACATATCACACATTCCCCATTACATTACAAAGAATATAAATGTCACACATCACCCCTCCCTTTCAAAGAACAATCCATGACAGTATGGGCCCTTAAGAATAGATAGCCGCGTACCTCCGGTGCAATTGCAACTGCTCAGGAGCGTGGCTGCATCTCTTCCAAAGTCGTAGAGGTTGGCGCTGGCCCTCTCCGTCAGCGGGAAACGTTCCCCAGGTTCGCCCACACGTGTTAGCCGCTGCTGTGGTAGAAGGTAACTCTGAGCGGCGTCGACGTGATGAGTGGTCGGTAAGGCCATAAAAACCTTCGATTCTTCCAGTATATGCAGCCACTGCCCAGCTTTACCAAGTATGTACGTCGCTTGCCGATGCCAGCCAGTATGCCAACTCTGTCCCAAAGCCCAGTGGTGTTGTTCTGAAGATCAACCTTGGAAGTAATGTGAAGCATTCTCAGCAGGAGGCACTAGGCACCTGCCGAAACGATAATTACTCCCAGTGAAGAATTTTTTTTTTTTTTTATGTAGGAAAAAAACTGGCCAAGGGCAACAAAAATCTAATAAAAAAAATGCCCACTGAGATGCCAGTCCATAAAAGGGTCAAAGCGTGATCAAAAACTGGTGGATAAGTGTCTTGAAACCTCCCTCTTGAAGGAATTCAAGTCATAGGAAGGTGGAAATACAGAAGCAGGCAGGGAGTTCCAGAGTTTACCAGAGAAAGGGATGAATGATTGAGAATACTGGTTAACTCTTGCATTAGAGAGGTGGACAGAATAGGGGTGAGAGAAAGAAGAAAGTCTTGTGCTGCGAGGCCGCGGAAGGAGGTGAGGCATGCAGTTAGCAAGATCAAAAGAGCAGTTAGCATGAAAATAGCGGTAGAAGACAGCTGGATATGCAACATTGCGGCGGTGGGAGAGAGGTTGAAGACAGTCAGTTAGAGGAGAGGAGTTGATGAGAAGAAAAGCTTTTGATTCCACCCTGTCTAGAAGAGCAGTATGAGTGGAACCCCCCCAGACATGTAAAGCATACTACATACATGGACGGATAAGGCCCTTGTACAGAGTTGGCAGCTGGGGGGGTGAGAAAAACTGGCGGAGACGTCTCAGAACACCTAACTTCATAGAAGCTGTTTTAGCTAGAGATGAGATGTGAAGTTTCCAGTTCAGATTATAAGTAAAGGACAGACCGAGGATGTTCAGTGTAGAAGAGGGGGACAGTTGAGTGTCATTGAAGAAGAGGGAATAGTCGTCTGGAAGGTTGTGTCGAGTTGATAGATGGAGGAATTGAGTTTTTGAGGCATTGAACAATACCAAGTTTGCTCTGCCCCAATAAGAAATTTTAGAAAGATCAGAAGTCAAGCGTTCTGTGGCTTCCCTGCGTGATATGTTTACCTCCTGAAGGGTTGTACGTCTATGAAAAGACATGGAAAAGTGCAGGGTGGTATCATCAACGTAGGAGTGGATAGGACAAGAAATTTGGTTTAGAAGATCATTAATGAATAATAAGAAGAGAGTGGGTGACAGGACAGAACCCTGAGGAACACCACTGTTAATAGATTTAGGAGAAGAACAGTGACCGTCTACCACAGCAGCAATAGAGCGGTCAGAAAGGAAACTTGAGATGAAGTTACAGAGAGAAGGATAGAAACCGTAAGAGGGTAGTTTGGAAATCAAAGCTTTGTGCCAGACTCTATCAAAGGCTTTTGATATGTCCAAGGTAACAGCAAAAGTTTCACCAAAATCTCTAAAAGAGGATGACCAAGACTCAGTAAGGAAAGCCAGAAGATCACCAGTAGAGCGGCCTTGACGGAACCCATACTGGCGATCAGATAGAAGGTTGTGAAGTGATAGATGTTTAAGAATATTCCTGTTGAGCATAGATTGAAAAACGTTAGATAGACGGGAAATTAAAGCAATAGGACGGTTGTTTCAGGGATTAGAGCGGTCACCCTTTTTTAGGAACAGGCTGAATGTAGGCAAACTTCCAACAAGAAGGAAAGGTAGATGTTGGCAGACAGAGCTGAAAGAGTTTGACTAGGCAAGGTACAAACACGGAGGCACAGTTTCGGAGAACAATAGGAGGGACCCCATCAGGTCCATAAGCCTTCCGAGGGTTTAGGCCAGCGAGGGCATGGAAAACATCATTGCGAAGAATTTTAATTGGTGGCATGAAGTAGTCAGAGGGTGGAGGAGAGGGAGGAACAAGCCCAGAATCGTCCAAGGTAGAGTTTTTAGCAAAGGTTTGAGCAAAGAGTTCAGCTTTAAAACTAGATGTGATAGCAGTGGTGCCATCTGGTTGAAGTAGAGGAGGGAAAGAAGAAGAAGCAAAGTTATTGGAGATATTTTTGGCTAGATGCCAGAAATCACGAGGGCAGTTAGATCTTGAAAGGTTTTGACATTTTCTGTTAATGAAGGAGTTTTTGGCTAGTTGGAGAACAGACTTGACATGGTTCCGGGCAGAAATATAAAGTGCATGAGATTCTGGTGATGGAAGTCTTAAGTACCTTTTGTGGACCACCTCTCTATCATGTATAGCACGAGAACAAGCTGTGTTAAACCAAGGTTTAGAAGGTTTAAGACGAGAAAAAGAGTGAGGAATGTACGCCTCCATGCCAGACACTATCACCTGTTATGCGCTCAGCACACAAAGACGGGTCTCTGACACGGAAGCAGTAGTCATTCCAAGGAAAATCAGCAAAATACCTCCTCAGGTCCCCCCAACTAGCAGAGGCAAAATGCCAGAGGCACCTTCGCTTAGGGGGATCCTGAGGAGGGACTGGAGTGATAGGACAAGATAAAGATATGAGATTGTGATCGGAGGAGCCCAACGGAGAAGAAAGGGTGACAGCATAAGCAGAAGGATTAGAGGTCGGGAAAAGGTCAAGAATGTTGGGCGTATCTCCAAGACGGTCAGGAATACGAGTAGGATGTTGCACCAATTGCTATAGGTCATGGAGGATAGCAAAGTTGTAGGCTAGTTCATCAGGATGGTCAGTGAAGGGAGAGGGAAGCCAAAGCTGGTGGTGAACATTGAAGTCTCCAAGAATGGAGATCTCTGCAAAAGGGAAGAGGGTCAGAATGTGCTCCACTTTGGAAGTTAAGTAGTCAAAGAATTTCTTATAGTCAGAGGAGTTAGGAGAGAGGTATACAGCACAGATAAATTTAGTATGAGAATGACTCTGTAGTCGTAGCCAGATGGTGGAAAACTCAGAAGATTCAAGAGCGTGGGCACGAGAGCAGGTTAAGTCATTAACTAAAGTATTGGATCACTAAACCCATCTGTGACCCCACTAAACGTTTCCCTTTATGTCTCACAACACAAGGGGCAGCCACACCCTGCCCTCTAAAGACAACTCTCTTCCTTCACAGAAAACTACAAGCACCTAATTACACACATGGCGACTCCTACACCAGCCTCGGGGTCCCCATCTCGGGAGGGGACCACAAATGTCCCCAGGTCGGACTGCTCTTCTGGTATCGACCCTAAGTGTCTTGATACCCCCCTCAACTTTTTCTTTATTAACTTCTGCAACATTCGCGGTCTTAGATCTAATTTTCAATCTGTAGAACACCACCTGTTCTCTTCTAAACCTCATCTTCTTTTCCTCACTGACGCACGGGTGTGTGAGGTAACTGACAGTAGCATCTTTTCTGTTCCCTCCTACTTTTTCAATCCTCATTTTCAATACAAAGATGGATGTTGTGTCTATGTGCGCAACAACCTATCCTGCTCTTGCGCCCACGCTCTTGAATCTTCTACCATCTGGCTACGACTACGGAGTCACCCACAAACTAAATTTATTTGTACTGTATACCTCTCACCTAACTCCTCTGACTATAAGAAATTATTTGACTTCTTAATTTCCAAAGTGAAGCACATTCAGTCGAGTCTCTTCCCTTTTGCGGATATCTCCATTCTTGGAGACTTCAATGTTTATCACCAGCGTTGGCTTTCCTCTTCTTTCACTGACCATCCTGGTGAGCTAGCCTTCAGCTTTGCTCTCATTCATGACCTTGAGCAATTGGTGCAACATCCTACTCATATCCCTGACCGTCTTCGAGATACGCTCAACATTTTTTACCTTTTCCTAACCTCTAGTCCTACTTATGTTGCTACTCAATCTTCTTCGTTGGGCTCGTCCGATCACAATTCATATCTGTATCTTGTCCTATCGCTTCAATCCCTCGTCAGGATCCCCTAAGCAGAGGTGCCTCTTCCGTTTTGCCTCTGCTAGTTGGGGGGAACTGAGGAGGTATTTTGCTGATTTTCCTTGGAATGACTACTGTTTCCGTGTCAGATACCCGTCTCTGTGTGCCGAACGCATAACAGAGGTGATAGTGTCTGGCATGGAGGCATACATTCCTTACTATTTTCTCGACTTAAACTAAACCTTCCAAACCTTGATTTAGTACAGCCTATTCTTGTGCTATACATGATGAGAGATGGCCTACAAAAGGTATTTGAGCCTTCCATCAACAGAATCTCATGCGCTTTATATTTCTGCTCGGAATCATACCATGTCTGTTCTCCAACTAGCCAAATACTCCTTCATTAGTAGAAATTTTTCAAGATGTAACTCCCTTCGTGACTTTTGGCATCTATCCAAAAACATCTCCAATAACCTTGCTTCTTCTTTCCCTCCTTTATTTCAACCAGATGGCACCACTGCTGTGACATATATCTCTAAAGCTCAACTCTGCTCAAACCTTTGCTAAAAACGCTACCTTGGAAGATTCAGGGCTTGTTCCTCCCTTTACTCTATCTTCTGACTACTTCATGATACCTATTAAAATTCTTTGCAATGATGTTTTCCATGCCCTCGCTGGCCTAAGCCCTCACAAGGCTTATGAACCTGATCAGGGCCCTCCTATTGTTTTCCGAAACTGCCCCTCAGTCTTTGCACTTTGCCTTGCCAAACTCTTTCAGCTCTGTCTGCCAACATCTACCTTTCCTTCTTGTTGGAAGTTTGCCTACATTCAGCCTGTTCCTAAAAAAGGGTGACCTTTCTAATCCCTGAAACAACCGTCCTATTGCTTTAATTTCCCGTCTATCTAACGTTTTTCAATCTATGCTCAACAGGAATATTCTTAAACATCTATCACTTCACAACCTTCTATTTGATCGCCAGTATGGGTTATGTGAAGGCCGCTCTACTGGTGGTCTTATGGCTTTCCTTACAGAGTCTTGGTCATTGCCTTAGTCATATTAATATTGCCTTAGTCATATTAATAGCTTTTGATAGAGTCTGGCACAAAGCTTTGATTTCCAAACTATCCTCCTACGGCTTCTATCCTTCTCTCTGTATCTTCATCTCAAGTTTCCTTTCTGACCGTTCTATTGCTGCTGTGGTAGACGATCACTGTTCTTCTCCTAAATATATTGGCAGTAGTGTTCCTCAGGGTTCTGTCCTGTCATCCACTCTCTTCCCATTATTAATCAATGATTTTCTAAATCAATTTTTTTTTTTTTTTATCCTATCTATTCCTACATTGATGATACTACCCTGCACTTTTCCACGTCTTTTCGTAGACGTCCAACTCTTCAGGAAAAACAGTTCACGCAGGGAAGCCACAGAATACCTGACTTCTGATCTCTCTAAATTTTTTTTATTGGGGCAAAGCAAACTCAAAAACTCAATTCCTCCATCTATCAACTTGATACAACCTTCCAGAAAAATATCCCCTTTTTCTTCAGTGACACTCAACTGTCCCCCTTTTCTACACTGAACATCCTCGGGCTGTCCTTTTCATATAACACTATGTAACACGATTTTAGTCTTTAACAAGCAAGTGTCATTTTCCAGTTGCTTTGCAAAACAATATAAAATGTTCATTATTCCTGTGAAACTTTGCTTTTGTGGCTATTAGAATGATTTTTTGCCCGAAAATAGCTAAATTTAACCATTTTTCTAGATGCTGTCACAGAATTTATTTGCTTTTGTCTTGATGAATTGACCAGATATGTAGCAGAATGCATCAGGAGAATAACTGCAGCCTCTTGATGCCATTTCACTTCTTGTGATGTCTTCTCAGGCAGGCAAAGCAAAACTGATTGGTGGTCTCCAAGCCCCTACTTTTGTATTGTCAAGCTGTACTCTACGTCTAGAATATCTTAGTCTTTCTAGAATGTATTCTAGAATGTTCTCAATCTTTCTAGAATATTCTTGATACTACTTTACATTATTCTGAATCATTTTAGAAAATTTTTGGTACTTCTACATATTTCTACTGTATTTTAAAAACTTCTAGAATATGCTGGAAATGTTTACATTTAATAGAATGTTCGAAAATGTTCTAGAAACTCCAAAAAGTGTCTGGTAGAAGATTCTGGAAGATTTGCAAAAATTCCAGAAATGTGAACAAATTCTTTTAAATATGAAAAATTTCTTGCTAGATCTGGTCAGTTCAAGAATGATCTTATTAAAATTGAAAGTCTTCAGAACACTTTATATCCTTTCTTTCATTGTTTTAATTTATTTGCAAAATTTCAATAGCAATTAGATAAGTAATTGAGATTTTGCAAAGATCTTTTACCTGACATGAAAACCAATAGTATCCCATAATATAATTAAAAAAGGCAAAAAATGTAAATCAAAATAACTTTTTTCTAAGGATTTGTTTAGATGGAAATAACTGAAAAATTATGGTTTGGGGCCAAGAACAAGACAAAAGTGAAATTTTGTTACATAGTATAATCTAAACTGGAAACTTCACATTTCACCTCTAGGTAAAACACTTTCTACTCCGCCAGTTTTTTTTTTTTTTCACCCTTTCAGCTGCTAACTCTGTACAGGAGCCTTATCTGTCCATGTATGGAGTATGCTTTGTAAGTCTGGGAGGTTACGCTCATACCGCTGTTCTTAGACAGGGTGGAGTTTCAAAAGCTTTTTATCTCATCAACTCCTCTCCTCTAACTGACTGTCTTCAGCCTCTGTCTCATCGCCGCAATGTTGCATCTCTTTCTAACTTCTACCGCTATTTTCATGCTAACTGCTCTTCTGATCTTGCTAACTGTATGCCTCCCCTGCTCCCCCAGCCTCCTTCCCCCTATTCTGTCCACCTCTCTAATGCAAGAATTAACCAGTATTCTCAATCATTCATCCCTTTCTCTGGTAAAGTCTGCAACTCCCTGCCTGTTTCTGCATTTTCACCTTCCTATGACTTGAATTCCTTCAAGAGGGAGGTTTCAAGACACATAGACAAGACATCTCAGTAGGCTTTTTTTTTGGGGGGGGGGGGATTTTTGTTGCCCTTGGCCAGCGTCTCTCCTACATTAAAAAAAATATATATATATTACAACCCAGTCCTCTTTCCCCGTAAGGAGAATCAGAACTCATTGTCGCAAAGTTTGCCACAGGAGGCTGAAACTCGGACTATAACGCAAAGTTTTCGTTGGATGAACTCCTCCTTGCCCTGAAATCCTGTGAATGCTCCAGTCTCGGTCCAGACATTATTTCCTACAGTATGTTTCAACATCTCAGACACCATTCCCAAATTGCAAAATTATTACACCTTTACAATAGAATCTGGACCACCCACACTTTCCCTCAGTCCTTGCACTTTGCTCACCTCATCCCAGTCCCTAAAAAGACCGGACGCCTTACGGACCCCAGTCCGTTTCTCCCTATTGCGCTCACGAGCTGTTTGTGTAAGGTCATGGAACGTATGATAAAGCAAGGCTCCTTTCTGATCAGCAGTCGGTTTTTCGGAAATACCGAGGCATCTAACATACCTAGAGCATTGCACTTCAGAGGCAACATCATTAGTAAGCTGAATTCTTGTTGTAAATCCTTCTCATTGATTTGGGTGCCTGGACATTCCAGTATACGCGGGAATGAACAGGCTGACATGCCGGCTAAATCTGCTGCAGAGATCGTGGGACCCTGGAACCTCCGTTGGGATCTGCAGTCATATCTTTCAGTTGTTAAATTATCGGTAAAACTCATGTGGCAAAGTCACTGGAACAATCTAAACCGACACTCCATCAAACATCCTGGGCGAGTGGGCCTCCTCCGGTCACTAAACACAGCAGAAGGTGGTCCTTGCACGCCTCGGGATGGACTGCACCCTCCCTACACATATGATCTCCTACATAGCCAACGCTTTCCCATCACAATGTACCATCTGTAATGTCACCTTCTTTGTCAAACACATCCTGCTTCACTGTGTGCGTTATCAGAAGAAGAGGGGCCCCTTGGCACCTTGCTGCCGGGGCCGCGGCCTCCCGCAAACGCAGACCACCGTTTTGGGTGATGAGCACCCGAAAGTAGCCGATAGACTGATGATTTTCCTAAGATCAAGTTAATCAGAGAGCTGTGATTTACATGTATAAATTACATCACTTGCATGTATCATGCAAGTCATATATATACCTCTCTCCTAAGTTATATATATACCTCTCTCCTATACCTCTCTCCTAACTCCTCTGACTATAAGAAATTCTTTGACTATTTAACTTCCAAAGTGGAGCACATTCTGACCCTCTTCCCTTTTGAAGAGATCTCCATTCTTGGAGATTTCAATGTTCACCACCAGCTTTGGCTTTCCTCTCCCTTCACTGACCATCCTGGTGAACTAGCCTACAACTTTGCTATCCTCCATGACCTAGAGCAATTGGTGCAACACCCTACTCGCATTCCTGACCGTCTTGGAGATACGCCCAACATTCTTGACCTTTTCCTGACCTCTAATCCTTCTGCTTATGCTGTCACCCTTTCTTCTCCGTTGGGCTCCTCCGATCACAATCTCATATCTTTATCTTGTCCTATCACTCCAATCCCTCCTCAGGATCCCCCTAAGCGAAGGTGCCTCTGGCGTTTTGCCTCTGCCAGTTGGGGGGACCTGAGGAGGTATTTTGCTGATTTTCCTTGGAATAACTACTGCTTCCGTGTCAGAGACCCGTCTTTGTGTGCTGAGCGCATAACAGAGGTGATAGTGTCTGGCATGGAGGCGTACATTCCTCACTCTTTTTCTCGTCCTAAACCTTCTAAACCTTGGTTTAACACAGCTTGTTCTCATGCTATACATGATAGAGAGGTGGCCCACAAAAGGTACTTAAGCCTTCCATCACCAGAATCTCATGCACTTTATATTTCAGCCCGGAACCATGCCAAGTCTGTTCTCCAACTAGCCAAAAACTCCTTCATTAACAGAAAATGTCAAAACCTTTCAAGATCTAACACCCCTCGTGATTTCTGGCATCTAGCCAAAAATATCTCCAATAACTTTGCTTCTTCTTCTTTCCCTCCTCTACTTCAACCAGATGGCACCACTGCTATCACATCTATTTCTAAAGCTGAACTCTTTGCTCAGACCTTTGCTAAAAACTCTACCTTGGACGATTCTGGGCTTGTTCCTCCCTCTTCTCCACCCTCTGACTACGTCATGCCACGTATTAAAATTCTTCGCAATGATGTTTTCCATGCCCTCGCTGGCCTAAACCCTCGGAAGGCTTATGGACCTGATGGGGTCCCTCCTATTGTTCTCCGAAACTGTGCCTCCGTGCTTGCACCTTGCCTAGTCAAACTCTTTCAGCTCTGTCTGTCAACATCTACCTTTCCTTCTTGCTGGAAGTTTGCCTACATTCAACCTGTTCCTAAAAAGGGTGACCGCTCTAATCCCTCAAACTACCGTCCTATTGCTTTAATTTCCTGCCTAGCTAAAGTTTTTGAGTCTATCCTCAACAGGAAGATTTTTAAACATCTATCACTTCATAACCTTCTATCTGATCGCCAGTATGGGTTCCGTCAAGGCCGCTCTACTGGTGATCTTCTGGCTTTCCTTACTGAGTCTTGGTCATCTTCTTTTACAGATTTTGGTGAAACTTTTGCTGTTGCCTTGGACATATCAAAAGCTTTTGATAGAGTCTGGCACAAAGCTTTGATTTCCAAACTACCCTCCTACGGTTTCTATCCTTCTCTCTGTAACTTCATCTCAAGTTTCCTTTCCGACCGTTCTATTGCTGCTGTGGTAGACGGTCACTGTTCTTCTCCTAAATCTATTAACAGTGGTGTTCCTCAGGGTTCTGTCCTGTCACCAACTCTCTTCTTATTATTCATTAATGATCTTCTAAACCAAACTTCTTGTCCTATCCACTCCTAGGCTGATGATACCACCCTGCACTTTTCCACGTCTTTTCATAGACGTCCAACTCTTCAGGAGGTAAACATAGCACGCAGGGAAGCCACAGAACGCCTGACTTCTGATCTTTCTAAAATTTCTGATTGGGGCAGAGCAAACTTGGTATTGTTCAATGCCTCAAAAACTCAATTCCTCCATCTATCAACTCGACACAACCTTCCAGACAACTATCCCCTCTTCTTCAATGACACTCAACTGTCCCCCTCTTCTACACTGAACATCCTCGGTCTGTCCTTTACTTATAATCTGAACTGGAAACTTCACATCTCATCTCTAGCTAAAACAGCTTCTATGAAGTTAGGTGTTCTGAGACGTCTCTGCCAGTTTTTCTCACCCCCCCCAGCTGCTAACTCTGTACAAGAGCCTTATCCGTCCATGTATGGAGTATGCTTCACATGTCTGGGGGGGGTTCCACTCATACTGCTCTTCTAGACAGGGTGGAATCAAAAGCTTTTCGTCTCATCAACTCCTCTCCTCTAACTGACTGTCTTCAGCCTCTCTCTCACCGCCGCAATGTTGCATATCTAGCTGTCTTCTACCGCTATTTTCATGCTAACTGCTCTTCTGATCTTGCTAACTGCATGCCTCCCCTCCTTCCGCGGCCTTGCTGCACAAGACTTTCTTCTTTCTCTCACCCCTATTCTGTCCACCTCTCTAACGCAAGAGTTAACCAGTATTTTCAATCATTCATCCCTTTCTCTAGTAAACTCTGGAACTCCCTGCCTGCTTCTGTATTTCCACCTTCCTATGATTTGAATTCCTTCAAGAGGGAGGTTTCAAGACACTTATCCACCTATTTTTGACCACTGCCTTGACCCTTTTACGGGACTGGCATTTCAGTGGGCATTTTTTTTTATTGATTTTTGTTGCCCTTGGCCAGTGTCCTTCTTACATAAAAAAATATAAATAAAAAAAAAAAAAAAAAAAAATATATATATATATATATATATATATATATATATATATATATATATATATATATATATATATATATATATATATATATATATATATATATATATCCACTTGTACAGTATGTAAATGACAGTACGAAAGTGTGTATGAACTGTTTTAATATGAATGCGTTCCCCACTTATATATGTAGTGACGCTATTTAGCTTCCCTTCCTGTGTGTATGTGAGTTGCCCCTCCCTCTTCTCTAGCCTGACAAAGGACAAAAGCTTTGTGATAGGATTAGGAACTCCATATGAATGAAGCGTGTGTGAAGGAATGATGTGTATTTATATTGTATTTATATTTTCTGGACAAAAGGATAAAAGACAAAAGAAAACAAAAAAATAATGGCAGGTTAAGAACATAATAAAAATAAAGTAAAGTAAAATGAATAAAAATTAAATAAAATAGAGTAATAAAATGGCCTAATACCCATGTCGGGAGGATGGCCAAAAAAATAAATAAATAAATAAAACTCCGGTTATTCCCACCTTGGCTACAACTATATATATATATATATATATATATATATATATATATATATATATATATATATATATATATATATATATATATATATATATATATATATATATATGTATATATACATACAATTCGCGCCAAAATTTCGTGGGGCCCAATCACAACAACTGTAAGCGCTATTAAACGGTACCTTAACATTAATTTAATGGGTACTTAAAAAAAAGTACTTCAGAGGCATTTTTTTCAATTTTTTTTTTTTAGGCACTCCTTGAGTCGTTTTGGGACTGAATCTACTAAGATCCTTTTGATATTCCTCCACACCTGTTCCACTGCTTCGATCAGTAGGGGGATGGAGCGTGTGTCATGCTGCCTTAGATCCATTTTCGTGATGGTCCACAGATTTTCAATCGGGTTCAAAGTTGAAGAATTTCCTGGCCAGTCTTCAATAAACTCCGACTAACAGTCTAGTAGCCATTGTTGCACATCACGGGCAATGTGACACGGTGCACCGTCCTGGATATCTTTTATTTATTTATTATTATTATTATTATTTTTTTTTTTTTAGTTTGGCAAGCCTCAGAACACTCAAACAAGTGGTCACACAAAAGTTCCAGGTACATGTTTTTATTGAGTTTTTCATTCATCCGCAGCTCAACTAAATTTCTCTGTCTGTGGTACACAAAAGTATCCCAGAGCATAACACTGTCAGGGAATTTTTCATCCTGCCTTACGTAGCAAGGGCTAAGCGGGTCGCTGCCACTGCGACGGTACACATTCCCACCCGTTTCCAATCAGGGAAAAAGTGATTCATCACTCCATAGGGCCCACCGTCACTTTTCTGCATCACACTGTGAATATTTCCGGCAAAAAAGGAATCCCGTTCTTCACTTGCTGCTGAGTTAGACAGGGCTTGATGCGAGGGCGGCAGTTGTTTGATTTTATTTAACGTGCTGAAATACATGGGGTTAACATTTACTAGTTGCCGAATTATGCTTGCAGTCACCATCCTTGAAGCACTTAATCCTCTTCTGCCAATCCTACAATCCTTGAAATATCCCTCACAGACTGCCCCGGCTTGTAGAGGGACACAGTGTTTGCCAGCTGTTCTTTAGTAGAGTGGGTAAGATTTTCCATATTTTATGTGCATGGAACAATGAGACCGCGTCAAGGTCACTCACTTCCAGACAGTTTCAAAAAAATATATATGTTTGCTGGGAGACACTGAGACATGTCCCAAACTGTTTGTAGTAGCAGAGCCGTTGCACTGACGCTGCATGATGTACGATGCCATCAGTTGTCTACGAGGGATACTCGGCACACTGTCTCTGTCAGTTAATTACGTTACAACACGACGCAGCTCACGGATAAGAATATTTCAGATATCCATCAGCCTTCACAATTGTAAGGGAGCAGATGTTTCTATCTTCTGTCTGTCATCTAATAAAAAAAAAAAATAGCAACTTACTAAGCCACGTTCGATTAATCAATACTTACATAAATTTGGTTATGATGATCACAATCATCTGTGCTCCTCAGGCACTGGCCCGTCAACCGACACCAAGGGATATATTTCATAGCATTAAATCGTTAGAAAACGGAGAAGCCAAATTTTACGTAAAACATATGTAAAAGATCTATAAAAATAAATACAAAAATAAATAAAAATAATAGTAGGTAATAATAATAATAATAATAATAATAATAATAATAATAATAATAATAATAATAATAATAATAATAACAAAATTTTAAAAATATATAGTACAAAGGTTAATAATGTTTAGGGTTCACTTCCTCTTGTTTCACGCTTGTTGTGGTGGAGGCGCACACACTTCTAGACCGAACTGATATATATATATATATATATATATATATATATATATATATATATATATATATATATATATATATATATATATATATATATATATATATATATATATATATATATATATTACTGCCCGAGGGGACAGCAATGAGAATGATGTTAAACTAGACCTGTACATCGACTCGATTACATTTATTCGGTTATGCCTGGAAATGTATTCCCTATCAGTTACATGATTCACATAAAAGAGTATTCTTGTGCCTCCCCAGATGGAGATATAGGAGAAAAAGTTGGGCTCCAAGACGGATCGGACCCTTCCTCCGCCACCACATTCCCGTGAAAGGGAGGCGGCAGTTACTTAAGTATATCATAATCAATTAAAAGCATGTTACAGCATAGGTACATATAACACTTACGTATTCTGAGTCGTGGAGAGGCAGAGAGGAGAGAGGGAGGTCCTGCCTATAAGACAGGGTTCTGCCCCTTCGGGGCTTCAGTTCCCTCTTTGTGGAATTGAAGGTCAGCGGAAATGATGCCCGGTGTTTACAAGATGCGACATGAGGGAACCTGTGTCAACATTAAGCCTTTTCCTCTACTCCTTCCTTTATGTCACCTCTCTCTCTCTCTCTCTCTCTCTCTCTCTCTCTCTCTCTCTCTCTCTCTCTCTCTCTCTCTCTCTCTCTCTCTCTCTCTCTCTTAATATCATAATGTTGTATCATCCCCCTACCCGGTTCAAGTGCGCGTATAATTATGCCACTGCGGCAATAACAATATATACACATATATATATATATATATATATATATATATATATATATATATATATATATATATATATATATATATATATATATATATATATATATATATATATGCATTGTTATGTAAGGTGTAAGTAGCGGGGGAGTAAAAAGTATGAAGAAGAAAAGATGAAAAGAGAAACGAAGGGGAAGAGAGAGAGAGAGAGAGAGAGAGAGAGAGAGAGAGAGAGATGGAAAAAATTGGAAGATGAAGCGTGCATGACGGGTCGCTAATGCCATTACCGAGTTAAGTGTAAGGTTCTCCACGCAGTCACTTTTCCTCCCTACTTAGTTTATGACATATTATAATTTTTCTTTCATTGAGGAAGATGACATAATTAGTATTAACACAGTACCCATAGTTTAGCTTTATTGTACCAAGACAATAGCCAGTGACTGTGAGTGCAGGAGATGGCGGGCAGCGTGGGATGCACGACCCCGTCCCCATCCTCCCCTCCCGCACGAGTCATACTCTCTTGACCACTGAGAGCTCAGTGTGTGGCGCGTTCCCATGAGTTAGTCATCCATATCTTACGAGAGTTCCCATGAGTCAGTCATCCATATCTTACATGGTAAGCAGCGCCTTCAGAGAAGACTCTTTTTTTCTTTTATTTACGTTAGAGGGTCACTGGCCAAGGGAAACAAAACTGAAAAAAATTTCCACTCAAGCGGCCGTCCCGAAAGAGACGTCAAGATCATAAAAAAAAAGAAAATTGAAGGATAAGTTTCTTGAAATCTCTCTCTCTCTCTCTCTCTCTCTCTCTCTCTCTCTCTCTCTCTCTCTCTCTCTCTCTCTCTCTCTCTCTCTCTCTTGAAAGAGTTCAAGTCATATGAAGGAGGAAATAAAGAAGCAGGCAGGGAGTTCCAGAGTTTACCAGATGAATGAATGATCAAGAATGCTGGTTAATTCTTGCATTAGAGAGGTAGACAGAAGCCTTATGGAGCGAGACCGTGGGAGGAGGGGAGGCATGCAGCTAGCAAGATCAGAAGAGCTGCTAGCAAGAAAATAACGATAGAAAATAGCAAGAGATGCAACATTGCGGCGATGAGAAAGAGAACGAAGACAGGAGAGGAATTGATAAGACGAAAAGCTTTTCATTCTGGTGCCTAAAACAACAGTATGGGTGAGTGGGATAAAGCTAGAAGGGCCAGTTGCTTTAAGGGATATATTTCAGAAACTTACTGCATTACACCCCTGCTTATTATATGTGCACTGTTAGGTGTCTCCATCAACTAACTTGTGGGTGACCTTCCATACAATGCACCCTGTGTATATTATGACATGACTCATCTCGTGGTGAGACGAGTGCTTGGTATTACAGTGAGGTGAATTATCCTCCTATTTGTTGTGAGGGTTTTGTGTGTGAACGAGGCTTGAGTGGGGCTTCAGCTCCTGCTCTGCCCTAGCTAGCATCCTAGCATGGTCGCCAGTGAGGACCACACTAAACAGTTCCCAGAGTTAGACTGCCAGTATGGGTCAACAGTACCGCTCACCAGAGGGTTCACCTTTTGAGGTCGATATGTGTTGGATGGTTGGGTGTCTGGGCTGGGATGTGTTGTGCGGGAAGGTCTTAGCTCCATCGTGGACAAACTTTCGAATCATGAAGGGCCACTTTTTAAAAAGAGTGGCCTCCATGGAGACGAGGTACCCCGTTGACGGCGGCCAGAGCTCGCTGCCTTCGTTGTACCAGTAGGCTGTCTCCCTTGGTCCCTGGAGCCAATTTATTTTTTTTTATAGTCGACCAGACCCTCGAGACGTCATCGTTTAATCTAGTCGTGATTGTGCAGGTAGGAGCTCGTACTCTTCCTGCTGTTGTTTCTCAAGGTGAAAGACGCCTTAGTTAGTTGCTGAGTTCTGTCTTGACACCCTCATAACCATTAATGTCTATGCCTTCATGTCATACTGTGCTATTCACTTGGTTCTTAGGTCCTTCATATCCGTCTCAGATATGACGGTGATTGTCTCTTTAATCAGTGTTACGTGACATTTACATCAGACATTGCGGCAAAAGTTCTTTGCGTCTTGGCAATTAATTCTCTGCGTCTTGGAAAGAACAACTTAATTGCTGAGGTCATTACATAAAGCAATGTAGCTCAGAGCGAGAATGATTATTGTCCCAATGTCTTTGATGATGCTGAAGAACGAGCTCCCAAAGTTCGCCACCCACCTACACCCACCATATTATAGGGAAGGTCGAGGAAACTTTATTCAAGCTGCTAAGTCTCTAGAAAGGAAGATTGGAGTACTCCCTAGAAATGACATCAAGAAATATGGCAAAGGTTTCTTCATCCGAGCTAAAGATGATGATGATGGCACAGGCGATGATGCTCATCCATCTACCATACCCTAATTAATGATGGAGTCTTTGAGTCTATCGACTGATGGAGTCTTTGAGTCGAACATTCAATTACTGTAAAGTACCTATTTATAACCAGGACCTGTACGAACTCTCAGAAGACGACATCCATTACTTATATCCAGATAATGTGGCCAAGATTAAAGGCTATGGTAATATGATAATTCTCACATTCTATGGTTCTTTTCTCCCTGACCTTGTTACGATCGGTCCTCTCTCTCTCTTCCAGTAATAGGCTTTCATCGATCGTCCATTTGCAATGTTACCGATGTTGCGAGTTCAGTCATGGGAGGAACAAGATTTCCCTGTTGTGGTCACTGTTCAGCCCTTGACTCCCACGCTACTTCTGAATGCGAATCAGACCTTTATTGCTTTTTTGTGCAGCGAATTTCATCCACTACGCTCTAAGAGTACCGTCTTGACCAGGACATCCTTCAACTGGTTAATTTTCAATGGATTAATTTTGGTAGTGGCAGGAAGAAACTCCTTTTTTAGACAGAAAGATGGAGGGGCAAATACATACGCCTCCTCCCTCCACTCTCATTCTTCTACCTCTACCACAGGTAATAAGGCTGCACTACCTTTTCAACCATCAATTGTTTCTTCCTGTTCCTGTGAGAATGTCGCTCCTTCAGTTACAGTCTGCAACAGGTTTTCTATTCCGGAAAGTGTCACTTCCTCTCTGGTTTCAAGACACTTATCCACCAATTTTTGACCACTGCTTGGACCCTTTTATGGGACTGGCATTTCAGTGGGCATTTTTTTTTATTAGATTTTTGTTGCCCTTGGCCAGTATCCTTCCTACATAAAAAAAAAAAAAAGCCCTCCACTAAATCTTCAGCAAAATCCTACATTATATTTTCACCAGCTACATCACGGACTCCTCCTACAAAAATACATTTTATCGAAATCCACGCCCCCATGGATTCCCAACCACGGACGACTTCCAGGACTTTCAAGCCGCCACAGCAACATACTAACAATTCTCTCACCCTTCCTTCTCAGTCCTACCAGAAACGTTCCCGCGGGTCTGCTGAGTACCTAGACTCAATGGCCGTCCCCCTAGGAAAATCTTGAGATGTCCCTGAGCCAGATGTAATCAAAGTGATTCATCCAATTCTGTTATGGATATAGAGGGTTTCTCTGCCCGTCATCCAAATAAGTCCTCCAAAAGCGATACCGATACGTCTTAGTCAAAGAATCCTCCTTCTCTGGTATATTCAGGAGTTTCGGAGACTCTTGTGTGGGTAGCCATCCCCACACCAGTTACACAATCTCAGGTGTCTGCGCCTACAAATACGTAAGATCAAATATGCCTCTCCAGCCAAGCAAACTAGTCAGTGGAATTGTCGCGGTTTGTGAGACTCCTGGCAGGAACTCCGGGTGTTGATCTCTAGGTTTTCTCCTGTTTGCATTTCTTTGCAAAAGATGTTGCTCGGAGAATCAACTCATTTTGGTCCTCCTGGGTATCGTGCTTTATTTCCACTCCAATTCCTGGTCAGGGTCACCACGGTGGTACTTCCATCTTTATTCGCAATGATATTCTTTTTATCCACCTACAAATTCACTCGCCACTGGAGGTTGTTGCTATTAAGGTTTTAATAAATCGTTTTTATTCATTGTGCAGTCTGTATCTTTCTCCCTGTGTTCCTATCGAGAGAAATTAATTTGATAGTCTTTTAGATTCCCTTCCTTCTACTGTTATTTTATTGGGAGACTTCAGTGGTCACCATCTTTTGTGGGATGATAACGCTGTCGACCCTCGTTGTCTTTTAATCGCTTGTTTTATTGAGGATTCAGGATTGAAGATTTTAAACTCTAGAGACACGACCCATTTCCATAGACAAACCGATACTTTTACAATAACAGATCTCTCTCTCTCTCTCTCTCTCTCTCTCTCTCTCTCTCTCTCTCTCTCTCTCTCTCTCTCTCTCTCTCTCTCTCTCTCTCTCTCTCTCTGTACCTCTGTATCTCTATTCTTATTTTAAATGGAAAACTTTACCAGACCTATATGGGAGCGATCACAAGCCAATTTTATTGGAGTCAACTGATTCTGCACTACAGGTAAGTCATCACCGATGGCGTATAGATAAGGCAGATTGGCACCTGTTCAAAGCACCCCTGACCACTCATTGGATGAGATAGGGAACTATGCTGAGGCTGCAACATACTTCACTGATATCTTGCACTCCGGAGCTATTCAATCTATCCTTAAGACCTCTGGCCAGTTTCACAAACATCTTGTTCCATGGTGGAATGTGGATTGTACAGCCGCTGTTCAAGAAAAGAGTCGCTTTTTCTCGTCTTCGACGGCATCATGGGGATATCCACTGATTGGAGGTTTTTCGACGAGCGAGTACCCGTGCTCGCCGCACTTTAAAGATGGCTCGGCAAGAGTCTTGGAAGAGTTATGTCTCTTCCACCACTCACCGAGGTCTTCAACAGAGTCCGCAAAATATACTGGGAAGTACTCTGCTCCTCCCTCTCCTGTTATTTCCCATGATGGGGGCACGGTGGAAGACCCTAAGACAGTTGCCGACCTTTATGATAAGCACTTTACAAGGGTCTCTAGAAAGGACCCAACAACACCTACGTGTATGGCACTTCATCGGTCGACATTTGGAATCTATTGGCGTCAATTTTGCCTCTCCTGATGGAGAGTCTTATAATGTCCCATTTTTCTCTGTCTGAGTTACGCATGGCTTTGTCCCAGTGCCATGGATCTTCCCTTGGTCACAGTGTCATTCCATATTCCTTTTTGCGTCACATGTCCGACGATGCTTTTATCTTTTTACTCGACCTCTATAATTTTATTTGGAATACCGGTGATTTTCCATTTTCTCGGGGTATGGCTGTAATTATTCTCATTCCAAGGCCTGGAAAAGATCATCAGCTATCGATGAATTATCGCCCCATTTCTTTAACTTAATGTATTTTTAAGTTGCTGGAAAAGATGGTAAATATCAGGCTTATGTGGTACGTGGAGAGAGGCAATTACTTGTCTCCTGTTCAGTATGGATTCCGGAAAATGCGATCTAAGACTGATGCTTTATTATCTCTGGAATCTTACATTTGTGAGGCATTTGCTAATAAGGAACACCATGTTAGTCTTCTTTGATTTTGGCGTCTTCCTGAGACTGTCACTTGAACAATAATTTCTCATGATGCACGTTCTCCCTTATATGATGTTCGCCCAAGTTTTGCTAAGCCTTTTGGTTATCGGGTCAGGTCTGCGATGACTGAGTTTGATATACCCTCCATGTCAGTTTGCCCCCATCACCTTCCAAGGGTCGGGTACTAGCAGTTTTTGCGGTTATCAATCTGCCCTCCTGTTGTTAATAATATAAACTTATTACCACAGTACGTGTCTCTTGCTTTATTTTTCAAGCATTCTTCGACACACTCTGGCTCCATCCCTGTCTATACAGATGGTTCAAAGTCTGATGCAGGAATGGGATATAATGTTATATTCCCTTCTTTCTGTCGTGGCGGTAGCCTTCCGAGAGTTGCTTCTGTTTTGACAGCAGAGTTATCTGCCATTTACCTTACCATAAAAATGATATTTCCTTACCGGTTTCAATTTTTATTATTTTTATTGACTCGTAGTGCGTTGTTTGCCCTGGATCATTTTACTTTTCCTCTTCCTCTCTTAATTTTATCTGTTTTAGAGAGGATTCACCTGCTTTAGCGCAGAGAATATTATATAACATTTTGTTGTGTACCTGCACATGTGGGAGTTCATGGGAAAGAGAAGGCCGATAGGCTGGTTAAAGAGGTAGCAACTCGGGTTGCTCTTTCAACCCCTATTCCCTTTCATGAATTATTTTCCAATATAAGGGTGGTAATTCAAGTCATAGGAAGGAGGAAATTTAAAAGAAAGCAAAGAGTTACAGAGTTTACCAGAGAAAGATATGAATGATTGAGAATACTGTTTAACTTTTGCTTTAGGGAGGCGGACAGAATAGGGGTGGGAGAAAGTCTTTTGCAAAGAGGCTACGGTAGGAGGGGAGGCATGCAGTAAGCAAGCTCAGAAGAGCAATTATCGTGAAAATAACGGTAGAAGATAACAAGAGATGCAACACTGCGGCGATGAGAGAGAGACTGAAGACGGTCAGTTAGAGGAGAGGAGTTGAAAAAAAATAAATTAAATGCTTTTGATTCCATCTTGTCTAAAAAGTGCGGTATAGATTTTTGCTCCGCCTTTAATACAATTCAAACCTACATTTTACTCAACAAACTATAAAGAATGGGGATAAAGTTTCCTTTTTCCAATGGATTTTTAGCTCTCTAGCTCAGAGTCCACAGTACACCAAGCTTTGCTCGGCGAAGTCAAATGAAATGGTTATCAATACAGGGACCTTCCAGGGAAATGTCATGTCCTCAGTGTTGTTCACTCCACACACAAAATGATTGTAGGAACCACGGTAATCAGTGCACTATAATTAAATATGCAGGCGATATAGTCCATTATTGAGTCCGATATAAATTATTCAATTACTGCCTGATATGGAAAGGTAACAGATAAAGATAAAAACAAGCTAAAGCAGGTTGTTGAAAAGGCAAAGAAAGTAAGTATAAAAACCAACACAGTAGGCATACTTTATCATGAGGATATATATATATATATATATATATATATATATATATATATATATATATATATATATATATATATATATATATATATATATATATATATATATATATATATATATATATATATATACACACACACACACACACACACGTCTTGAATTTAATCTTCCTCTACCTGCACTACAATATTAATAACAATGTGTTTCACTAGAACTGAATTATTATTTAGGTGGAAGATAATTAGTTTTCCTAAGGGTGATGACGTTAATATTCACCTTATTGACATTATAGAAGAAAACCATTAGTGATAAAAACATATATCATTTTTTTGTTACAGAGCAAAAGAATATATACACACACAAAAGAATACACACACACACACACACGTACACATATTGGAGTCCCGTCACACGCAGTTACCTAAGTGTGCGGAAATGGGTGTACTGTGTCCTAGAGGTGAACAGCCGTCAGCTCGTTGTGGTGATTCCTGTGTCACTGGCGATCGGCATAGGGGAGTGAAGAGTAATGATAGTGTTGCTTGACATTAAGAGTTAGGCTTGGTCGTGTCATACCATGGAAGTACTATTTTGTTTTATGAAGAACCATCAGGAGGTTCCTCTTAATTTTGCCGAGGAAGTGGCACTTTTGTTTTATTCTTTTTTTATGGGTGTCAGACTCTGAGCCAGGAGCGGGGAGGTTGGACTGAAGTTTTGAGGAATTAAGACCCGGAGGAAAGAGTACGGTGTTCTGCAGTGAGGAGAGTAGAGGGGGCCATCGAGTTAGACTTGCTTGGAAGCCCGATGTTTGTTTTGCTAGGAAGCGTATTGCCTTGCAGTGCCGTGATGTACCAGGAAGCTAAGGTCCCTGGTGGGTGCATTACGTGTTACACGGGTGTAAGGATATCGTTGTTTGGTGACTGATGCATTTGTAGCGTGCGGAGGAGAAAGTACAGAAGGAGTTGGATGTGAAGTAGAGAGAACAGGAGAGGAGGTAGCAGGTGGAGAAGTAGGGAAGACATAGGAAAGAGAAGAGGACAGAGAAGGAAGAGAAAAGATAAAAGTGAACGGAGACGCTGGAACAGCTGTAGCTGTGAGACAGCCTACATAATCACTTTCCCACAATAATCAGCTGGAAGTGAGCAAAGGTAGTGGACGCACTAACGAGAGGGAGGGAGGGTTGGTACGATATATATGCGGACAATTTAGAAGGCGTGAAGTAGATAGAGCTATACATGAGATAGTGGCAGTACCACCCCTGCCATTTTAAACAGGTAACATGCCAGTCATAAGACTGACAGCATGTGGCATGCCACATGTGAGGTGATGAACCTATCCATGCCTGTCCCTGCTCAGTGCCCAGCGTTAATGTGCCGACTCTCCGGAGATGAGACAGGTTTTTGGGCGTATCAGAGTGGTCGGTTGATCCTCCTCTTTGTCTGTAGGCTGTTTGTTCTCGTATCTGAAGGAGGAGGAGGCAGTAGACACCTGTCGAAACGATAATTACTCCCAGTGAGGTCTAAAGCACTGTTCAGGGGGTGCTGTGAACTTATCATTAAACCCAGCTGTGACCTCACTGAACGTTTCCCTTTGTGCCTCACAACACAAGGGGGTAGTCACAGCCTGCCCTCTAAAGACAACTCTCTTCCTCCACACAAAACTACAAGAACCTAATAACACACACGCCCTTCACTCAAAAATTTTAAAATCATGGCGACTCCTACACCAGCCTCGGAGTCCCCATCTGGGGAGGGGACCATAAATGTCCCCAGGTCGGACTGCCTTTCCGTCGACGACCCTAAGTGTCTTGACACCCCCCTCAACTATTTCTTCATTAACTTCTGCAACATTCGCGGTCTAAGATCTAATTTTCAATCTGTAGAACACCACCTCTCCTCTTCTAAACCTCATCTTCTTTTCCTCACTGAAACTCAGGTGTCTGAGGCAACTGACAGTAGCCCCTTTTCTGTTCCCTCCTACTTTCTCTATCCTCATTTTCGATCCAAAGCTGGATGCTGCGTTTATGTGCGCAGTGACTTAACCTGCTCTCGTGCCCACGCTCTTGAATCTTCCGAGTTTTCCACCATCTGGCTACGACTACAGAGTCATTCTCATACTAAATTTATCTGTGCTGTATACCTCTCTCCTAACTCCTCTGACTATAAGAAATTCTTTGACTACTTAACTTCCAAAGTGGAGCACATTCTGACCCTCTTCCCTTTTGCAGAGATCTCCATTCTTGGAGACTTCAATGTTCACCACCAGCTTTGGCTTTCCTCTCCCTTCACTGACCATCCTGGTGAACTAGCCTACAACTTTGCTATCCTCCATGACCTAGAGCAATTGGTGCAACACCCTACTCGTATTCCTGACCGTCTTGGAGATACGCCCAACATTCTTGACCTTTTCCTGACCTCTAATCCTTCTGCTTATGCTGTCACCCTTTCTTCTCCGTTGGGCTCCTCCGATCACAATCTCATATCTTTATCTTGTCCTATCACTCCAATCCCTCCTCAGGATCCCCCTAAGCGAAGGTGCCTCTGGCGTTTTGCCTCTGCTAGTTGGGGGGACCTGAGGAGGTATTTTGCTGATTTTCCTTGGAATGACTACTGCTTCCGTGTCAGAGACCCGTCTTTGTGTGCTGAGCGCATAACAGAGGTGATAGTGTCTGGCATGGAGGCGTACATTCCTCACTCTTTTTCTCGTCCTAAACCTTCTAAACCTTGGTTTAACACAGCTTGTTCTCGTGCTATACATGATAGAGAGGTGGCCCACAAAAGGTACTTAAGCCTTCCATCACCAGAATCTCATGCACTCTATATTTCTGCCCGGAACCATGCCAAGTCTGTTCTCCAACTAGCCAAAACTCCTTCATTAACAGAAAATGTCAAAACCTTTCAAGATCTAACTCCCCTCGTGATTTCTGGCATCTAGCCAAAAATATCTCGAATAACTTTGCTTCTTCTTCTTTTCCTCCTCTACTTCAACCAGATGGCACCACTGCTATCACATCTATTTCTAAAGCTGAACTCTTTGCTCAAACCTTAGCTAAAAACTCTACCTTGGACGATTCTGGGCTTGTTCCTCCCTCTCCTCCACCCTCTGTCTACTTCATGCCATGTATTAAAATTCTTCGTAATGATGTTTTCCATGCCCTCGCTGGTTTAAACCCTCGGAAGGCTTATGGACCTGATGGGGTCCCTCCTATTGTTCTCTGAAACTGTGCCTCCGTGCTTGCACCTTGCCTAGTCAAACTCTTTCAGCTCTGTCTGTCAACATCTACCTTTCCTTCTTGCTGGAAGTTTGCCTACATTCAACCTGTTCCTAAAAAGGGTGATCGCTCTAATCCCTCAAACTACCGTCCTATTGCTTTAATTTCCTGCTTATCTAAAGTTTTTGAATCTATCCTCAACAGGAAGATTCTTAAACATCTATCACTTCACAACCTTCTATCTGATCGCCAGTATGGGTTCCGTCAAGGCCGCTCTACTGGTGATCTTCTGGCTTTCCTTACTGAGTCTTGGTCATCCTCTTTTAGAGACTTTGGTGAAACTTTTGCTGTTGCCTTGGACATATCAAAAGCCTTTGATAGAGTCTGGCACAAAGCTTTGATTTCCAAACTACCCTCCTACGGTTTCTATCCTTCTCTCTGTAACTTCATCTCAAGTTTCCTTTCTGACCGTTCTATTGCTGCTGTGGTAGACGGTCACTGTTCTTCTCCTAAATCTATTAACAGTGGTGTTCCTCAGGGTTATGTCCTGTCACCCACTCTCTTCTTATTATTCATTAATGATCTTCTAAACCAAACTTCTTGTCCTATCCACTCCTATGCTGATGATACCACCCTGCACTTTTCCACGTCTTTTCATAGACGTCCAACCCTTCAGGAGGTAAACATATCACGCAGGGAAGCCACAGAACGCCTGACTTCTGATCTTTCTAAAATTTCTGATTGGGGCAGAGCAAACTTGGTATTGTTCAATGCCTCAAAAAATCAATTCCTCCATCTATCAACTCGACACAATCTTCCAGACAACTATCCCCTCTTCTTCAATGACACTCAACTGTCCCCCTCTTCTACACTGAACATCCTCGGTCTGTCCTTTACTTATAATCTGAGCTGGAAACTTCACATCTCATCTCTAGCTAAAACAGCTTCTATGAAGTTAGGTGTTCTGAGACGTCTCCGCCAGTTTTTCTCACCCCCCCCAGCTGCTAACTCTGTACAAGGACCTTATCCGTCCATGTATGGAGTATGCTTCACATGTCTGGGGGTGGTTCCACTCATACTGCTCTTCTAGACAGGGTGGAATCAAAAGCTTTTCGTCTCATCAACTCCTCTCATCTAACTGACTGTCTTCAGCCCCTCTCTCACCGCCGCAATGAGAGTATAGATCTTTTAATCTTACTGCCCCCCGGACATGTTGGCCTGCCACGTTTTATAGCTGCGGCCAGCTACTGGGCGGAGATTAGAGAGTTCAGGTGTGAGGTACCAGTGAAACGGGCAGGGTCGGCGTTGTCAAAACAGGTAGTTCCTGTGCACGGCAGCAGCCATGTAATCCTGCACAAGGTCGTTGTTGTCAAAGTCGTCGTCATAGTCTTCTCTGTAAATTCGGTCCCAGATGGATGTAAAAAGTTGTTCTTTGTCAGCGTTGGTGAGTTTTTTGTCTCCTGTGTCGTCAATTAAGTAGGTGTCGGGTCCTGTTGTTCTGCCTGAGAGACACTTAATCTCTCGCCAAAACTTCCTGGGGTCACGGTAGTTGGAAGCTAGGCCAGCCAACTTCCGCCCCCAGTGTTCCCTAGCCTCCCTCCGTCATGAGTCCTGCAGTGTATCTTTTAGCTGGATGTACTGCGTATATTCATCATATGTTCAGCCTCTTATCAACACTGTCTCACAGTGCCCATAACCGCGTTCAGAGCTGCTGCGTGGTACAGGAAGGCCGTGTTGCCGACCTGAATTTGAAAGAGGTCAGTGGTATATGTCGGTCAGCAGTGGTCCTTACCGTAGTCATCCATGTCTCTAGTGCGTCGTCAGTTTCCTTCAGGGAACCGTAAGTGATGTCTGGAAGGTCCGACATCTCTAAGGCGTCGTCCTCCTGGAATGCGTCCCAGTCAACCCTGTGGAAGTTGAAGGTTCTGGTGCAGGGAATTAGAAGAGGGGAGGTGGAAATGTCGAGGATGACAGGAATGTGGTCACTAGTCGTCAATGGTCCTGGTGCAAGAGAATAGTGGAGGAAATTAGCTCTGTTAGACAGGGCGATGTCAGGAGAAGTAGTTTGGTGGTTGAAGTAGGTGGGGAAATGAGAGGCAATGTGTAGAGCTCTCTGTTGTCGAGGATGACAGGAATGTGGTCATTAGTCGTCAATGGTCCTGGTGCAAGAGAATAGTGGAGGAAATTAGCTCTGTTAGTCAGGGCGATATCAGGAGAAGAAGTTTAGTGGTTGAAGTAGGTGGGGAAATGAGAGGCAATGTGCAGAGCTCTCTGTTGTCGAAGGTAGTCCACAATGTCTCTCCCTACCTGGTTGGTAGTGGTGTACCCAAGGTAGGGGTGTCGTGCATTCAAGTCACCTACTAGAAAGACTGGTGTCTGTCTGTGGGATGCTCGAAGAAAGTCCAGGTGGGGTAGGTATGGTCGGCGTGGAGGAAGGTAGCTGGTGGCAATAAGGAGAGCTCCGTCAGATGTGTCAGTTTCTACTACCAGTCTTGCATAGAAAATCGTCATCATCTCCCTCATCAACTCTGTGGTAAACATTGATTTAACACAGCTTTTTCTCGTACTATACATGATAGAGAGGTGGCTCACAAAAGGTACTTAAGCCTTCCATCACCAGAATCTCATGCACTTTATATTTCTATCCGGAACCATGCCAAGTCTCTTCTCCAACTAGCCAAAAACTCCTTCATTTATAGAAAGTGTCAAAACTTTTCAAGATCTAACTTCCCCTCGTGATTTCTGGCATCTAGCCAAAAATATTTCCAATAACTTTGCTTCTTCTTCTTTCCCTCCTTTATTTCAACCAGATGGCACAACTGCTATCACATCTATTTCTAAAGCTGAACTCTTCGCTCAAACCTTTCATAAAAACTTGGACGGTTCTGGGCTTGTTCCTCCCTCTCCTCCACCCTTGACTACTTCATGCTACCTATTAAAATTCTTCGCAATGATGTTTTCCATGCCCTCGCTGGCCTAAACCCTCGGAAGGCTTATGGACCTGATGGGGTCCCTTCTATTGTTCTCCGAATCTGTGCCTCCGTGCTTGCACCTTGCCTAGTCAAACTCTTTAAATTCTCTCTGTCAACATCTACCTTTCCTTCTTGCTGGATGTTTGCCTACATTCAGCCTGTTCCTAAAAAGGGTGACCGTTTTAATCCCCCAAACTACCGTCCTATTGCTTTAATTTCCTGCCTATCTAAAGTTTTTGAATCTATCCTCAACAGGAAAATTCTTAAACATCTATCACTTCACAACCTTCTATCTGATCGCCAGTATGGGTTCCGTCAAGGCCGCTCTACTGGTGATCTGGCTTTCCTTACTGAGTCTTGGTCATCCTCTTTTAAAGATTTTGGTGAAACTTTTTCTGTTGCCTTAGACATATCAAAAGCTTTTGATAGAATCTGGCACAAAGCTTTCATTTATAAACTACCATCCTATGGCTTCTATCCTTCTCTCTGTAACTTCATCTCAAGTTTCCTTTCTGACCGTTCTATTGCTGCTGTGGTATACGGTCACTGTTCTTCTCCTAAATCTATTAACAGTGGTGTTCCTCAGGGTTATGTCCTGTCACCCACTCTCTTCTTATTCATTAATGATCTTCTAAACCAAACTTCTTATCCTATCCACTCCTACGCTGATGATACCACCCTGCACTTTTCCACGTCTTTTCATAGATGTCCAACCCTTCAGGAGGTAAACATTTCACGCAGGGAAGCCACAGAACGCTTGACTTTTGATCTTTCTAAAATTTCTGATTGGGGCAGAGCAAACTTGGTTTTGTTCAATGCCTCAAAAACTCAATTCCTCCATCTGTCAACTCGACACAACCTTCCAGACAACTATCCCGGCTTCTTCAATGACACTCAACTGTTCCCCTCTTCAACACTAAACATCCTCGGCCTGTCCTTTACTTATAATCTGAACTGGAAACTTCACATCTCATCTCTAACTAATACAGCTTCTATGAAGTTTGGTGTTCTGAGATGTCTACGCCAGTTTTTCTCATCCCCCCCTCCCAGCTGCTAACTCTGTACAAGGGCCTTATCCGTCCATGTATGGAGTATGCTTCACATGTCTGGGGGGGTTCCACTCACACTGCTCTTCTAGACAGGGTGGAATCAAAAGCTTTTCTTCTCATCAACTCCTCTCCTCTAACTGACTGTCTTCAGCCTCTCTCTCACCGCCGCAATGTTGCATCTCTAGCTGTCTTATACACTGAGGGCCGAGAGCAACACCGAGCGGCAAGCAACAAGCTCTCACCGACAGCCTCGTTCAGCGCTGCTTCCCGACGCTGCACCTTAACGCTCACGCCAACAACATCGTCACAACTATCCCAGGAAGGAGGAATCGGGCTAGCAACATCACAAATCATTCCTTCCCTAGAAGAAACAATACCTAGCATAACATGATCGTGAGAGGCCTCAAACAAGAGAACATCAGGCTTGCCAGCCTGACCCACGCGGTTACACCCAACAAACGTGGCCACTCTCGACCACCAAAACCGCACCAAACACTCCCGAGTCTCCCTGACTCCAAAACGACCAAACACCCGGCTGCTACGCGTTATCTGCACCCGTGCCTGAGCATCACCTCCGAGATGTTCCGCAGGGTAAGGCAACCCATTAAACAAACAATCCAAATCCAAGACTCCGGCCTCACCCTTGACTCTCAACAAAGTCTTGTGGTGGCCATGTGATTGTGAAGTCAGCCACAGCGCACTGAATCGAACACGAGTCCGACTCTGATTCGTCCAAACCCTTGCCAACAATGAGAGCCAACAGTGAGAGCCAACAGTGAGAGCCAACAGTGAGAGCCCCCCATAGTGGGGGCACTCTGCCCCCACTACGGCATCAACACTAACAGTGCACTCCTCTAGTGGCAACCCTGCCTTATTGCAGTCGTCCCTAGGAGTCACAGATCCCATGGGCACCCGACGCCTAGGTGGTCGCCTCGCCTTAGGGCGAGTAATAGAACAAACAGAGCCAGCAACATCAGCAGCCTCCACATCCGGGTCGGCGTCCGCGGATGGGGACTGCACCCAAACTCTCCCACCTGCCAGGTCATTCCCAAGAAGGAAATCAACCCCAGATACCGGCAGGTCCTCCGCTAGTGCCACCCGCGCCTCAGCGGTCACTAGAGGGCATGACAGCCTAATATCCGCCGTGGCAAAGTTTTCTGTGGCGCCAATTCCTCGGCACAATACAGGCTGATCGGAGGCAACTCGCCTCCCAATCACATTCTTGCACAGTGACTGCTGTACAGCTGTGTCTCTCAAAACAGTAATTTTGGTATTCAATTCCGTCAATTTCAACTGTGCCCCGGTACAAGAAAGCGGCTCCAGTCTAATTCAGTCTTCACAGGGGATGGTGAGGTATCAACGGACGAGGGGGTGGCCACTCTGGCCTTTACACCCTTACCACCAAATACAGGCCGGATCTCATCACTCTCCTAGTCAAGGCCATGAGACACAATCACAGCCACTGGCTTCTGGGGAGTCTTGGAAGCTGTGGCGGACGCTAACTAGGGGCAATTGCACTTAAAATGCCCAGTATTTTTACAGTAAAGGCACATAGGCTGGGTGCTGTGTTGTATGTTCCCAGTCTGTCTCTGCCGAGGACTGGTTGGAGACTTGTTACCTACAGGGGTAACTCGCCCAGACTTATTACTGAAGCCAGTGTTATTACATGGACTCCCCGAGAAACTGGCGCCGGCCGCGCCACCAGGCACAATATCACTGGACCCACCAGATGTACCACCAATCCAATGTAGCACCGGCTGATGCGCCAACACGTGGTCATCTGTTCAAGTCGCTGTCACCTTCAAAGTCTTAAACATTTTCTCCCTGAGCAGCGGCAACAGCTCTTTCTCGGCCACGTTTACAAATTGCTCCATTACCATAAGCTGTTTTAACTCACGGTTGGAGGTGGCCTGGTCGCTGACAATCCACTTCTCGAACGTCTCCTCGAAATAGCGAACACACTCGAGATATGAATCACTTTTCTTCCCTCCATGGAACTGCAGCCTATAAACCTGCTGCCACAGCCCATAATCTCTCAGGATGTCAGCCTTAAATTCTTCATAATCCTCCAAATCTTCAACTGACATCCTATCACATAAACTTCCAACTCCTTGCCCCTCAACACAAGGCGAACCCATAGCACTTCAGGCCAATCATATTCGGCTGCCTTCTCAAATTTCCTAAACCATTCCGTCACCTTATCAAACTCCGGAATTAACTTCAACTTCTCACCATCTGGCTCTGCTGTATCCTCTTTCATTCCTCCGCCTTTCTTCAAGCCATGAAGTGTGAATTAACTTCTATTCGAGTCTTCTCCAACTCAAATATCCTAATCTTCTCAGCTTCCCCTCTTCTCATACATCTCCGCCTCCTCCTCCGCTTCAAGCACCCTTGCCTTCTCCTCGGCCTCGAGCCTCCTGGTTTTCCTAGCCTCCTCATTCTTTAATCTCCTTTCCTCTGTTTCAGCTTCCAACTGGAGCCTTCTCAATTCTCTTTCTCTTCCTTCTCTCTAGCCTCCTCCAACTCCACTCTCCTCATTTCCAACTTAAATCTCATCTCCTCAGACATTCCTTCTGTCTGAAGGACGTGTAAGTTCTGCACTCTGTGCAGGACTTACACGTCCTTGAACGCTATTTGTGAGACTGTTTCCTCACACCAAATTGGGTCAGATCTACACTGCCACTTCCGACAGAGGTAAGAGACTCGGGTCACGAGCTACTCCAATTATCAGCCTTGCCCTCCATGACGTAAACTGAGTGCAGACAGACAAAGATCAACGAAAACCAACAACTGTCCCCCCCCCACATTGGCAACGAAGCTTCCAGCAATCCTGGCGAGGTCGCCAGTTTTTGTTACGACCACAAATTATTGCCCTACCCACAGCTGTCTCAACTGACTTCCCCCAAGTCACCCTCTACGAGACTGAGGACAGAGGGCTTAAGACGGGCTACAAGGTCGTCTTTTGACTCTTGCACCTTTTACCACGAGTCCTAACACCAGGCTATTCAAATCACGTCGTCAGTCTGTCTCTCCCACCAGCAGAAAAGAAAATAGTTCACCAACTGCCAGCTCCAACAACTGGGAAAAAATCGATCGGTTCGTTTTAGGAAGAGACAATTACAACAAGTAACAACCACATAACACTTTGTTGGAAAGAGGGTTGATTCCTTACTGATGGTGATTGTCCAATGGGATTTTATACCTCAAATGTATATTATACAATTGAGGTATACCTGACTGGGACAATCACCCTCAGTAACGAATCCACCCTCTGTCAAACAAAGTGTCATATTTTTTGCTGATTAGTGATATTTACTGCCTCCTAGACGACAGGCCTGGACCGGGCCTGCGGAGGAAGTAAAAGTTTCACTACCGGGCAATACACTTACAATCCTCTGTGGCGAAGCGCTCTCCACGAGCCTGGACATCAGTAGCATTTAACAAAACACATATACACACACAGTGTCCACAAAGACAGTCAGGAGGGTAATTCACCTTTTACTCAGTTAATGAACACATCCCTGATATGAAGTGCTTGATGGAGACTCTTACACTACCCATATAGGGTAGTTCTTCGACTTCATTGTCTGCATCGTCTTAGGAGCAGCGTTCTTCTTTCTTCAAGATCCTCTTCCTCCTTTCCAGTGGCATGCGTATCATAATCTTCCCAAACATCACTTTCATTTCCTTCAGGTGTACTAGCTTCCTCACTTGCATGATATTCATCGTCTCTTTCCTGAACTAGCTACATTTTACTCATTTTTCTTGATTCCTTTTCTTTTTATGTAACCTCTCTCTCAGATTTTTTTTTTTTCTCTATCAGCTTCCTTCTCGTTTCTATACTTTTTCTTAGCCCCCCTAGTAGGAACCGACTTGTGGTGGGGGGCTTGCGTGTCACTACGACCTGGCGAGCGCGGCTAGAGGAGTCTTCGGCCCTTGCTCAGCCGTACACAGGGAGAGAGGGGGCTACCCATGCCAGCAAGGTCTCAGTGAGGGACCAGACTAAATGGTTCCCGGAGTTAGGCTGCCAGAAGGGTCAACGATGCCAACGGTGGCGTCGACCTTTTGAGGTCGTCCTGTGTTGGATGGTTGGGTGTCTGGACTGGGATGCGTTGTTGGGGGAGAGGTCCTAGTTCCGTCATGGACAAACTTTCGAAACATGAGCCACTTTTTTAAAATGAGCGGCCCCCATGGGGATGATGTACCCCATTCACACCGGCCAGCGCTCGCTCCCTTCGTAGTCCCAGTTGGCGATTTCCCTTGGTCCCTGGAGCCATTTCATTTTTATAATATTCATATGGGTAAATACAAAAATTTCTCTGGTCCTCGAGGGGCGGTCGAAAAGGCCCTCGAGACGTCACGCTCTGGTCGTGATGGTGTTGTGTTGGCAGGAGCTCATACTCCTCCCTGCTGTTGCTTCCCATGGTGGAAGACCCCTTGGGTCAGTTGTTGAGTCTTGTATTCACACTCTCATGATCATCAGTGTCTATGCCTCCATGCCATACCGTACCATCCACTCGGTTTTCAAGCCTTTTGGAACGGTTCTCTGTATTCGTTTGAAATACGACGGCAATTGTCTCTAATCGGTGACGTTGCTACCAAATATGCTCTTGAGGCAATAAATTCTCTGCGTCTTGGAAACAACAACTTAATTGCTAAGGTCATTCGATCAAGCAATGTATTCATCGCGAGAATGATTATTGCCCTAATGTTTTTTGATGATGCTGAAGAACGCGCTTCCAAAGTTCGCCACCCACTGGAAAGTGTCACCTCTGCATCTTCAGCCAAGCCCTCCACTACATCCTCAGCAAAGCCTTCCACTGCATCTTCACCAGCGACACCACAGACGCCTCGTACAAAAGTCCATATTGCCGAAGTCCACGCCCGCATAGATTCTCAACCACGAACGAGTCCCAAGACTTTTAAGCATCCACAGCCACATCCGCTCCACCCCACACTTTCCCACGTCTTTTGCTTAGACGTCCAACCATTCAGAAAGTAAATAGTTCACGCAGGGAAACCACAGAACGCCTGACTACTGATCACTCTAAAATTTTTGATTGGGGCAGAGCAAACTTGGTATTGTTCAATGCCGCCTTCGTGGTGTTCACCGTGATTCAGATTTGTATCTATATAACAAAGGAATGTGGAGGAAACTCGTTTCCTGAGAATTATATTTGACATACGCCTATCTTGGGTAACTCACCTTCGTTATATTTATTAAACATCCGGAGCGAAGCAGTTAAGACAGCATAAAGACAGTATAAAGGGCTGCTCTCTTTAGAGTCTTGGCTCATACCTCTTGGGGAGCTAATAGATAGACTCTCCTTCTCTCTCTTTCAAAGTTGCAGTATAGCTGTGAGGTTTATTCCCCTGTAACTGCGCTTCGTGGGTTAGACTCGATGCATGCCGGTGTTCGCCTGGCAAATGGTGCGTTCCACTGTCACAAATCCCTAGCTTATTGGTGGATACTGGTGTCTTCCCATTGGACTTGCGTCTCAATCCTTGTTGTTGAGGTGTTGGTATCGAGTCCAACGTCTTCCCGAGTCAGTCTCTTGTGTGGCCTTCTCCCGCGACTCACGTTCTCAACTATGTGCGTATCACCTGAGTTTCCCTAAACCTGTAAGTGTCAAGGTTGCATCTGTTATGTGGTGGCATTAAATGTATCTTCCGTTTCTGTATGTCCCTGTAGGTTATCTAGAGTTGGTTACTGGCAATTCCCGGACCATTCTGTCTGCGGCCCTACTATTCCTTATAAGAACTTATCAGATTTTGAGTCCCATGCATTATTCTTGGAAAACTATTCCACACATTCTGACTCCATCCCCGTATTTACGGTTGGCTCAAAATATGAAGGTGGACTCGGATTTGGTGTTATCTTTTCTTATTTCTCTCGAGGAGGTAGCCTCCCCGGTGTTGCCCTTGTTTTTACAGCAGCACTGTCTGTTATTATTTTAGCCTTGAGAATTGTTTTTACTCTTCCCATCTCACATTTTACAATTTTTAGCGATTCTTGCCGTGCACTATCCGCTGTTCAACATTTTAGCCCTTCTTCGCTTCACCCACTTGTTTTATCGATTCTTAAGAAGCTATAAATTTTACAGCATAGAGGCTACCACATCACTTTTTGCTGAGTCGCTGCACATGTTGGAGCTAAAGGGGATGAGAAGGCCGACAGGCTGGCTAAAGAGACGGCAACTTGGTTTGCTCCTTCCAACCTCATTCCTTCTCATGACTTATACTCCAGTAGGAGTGGCACTTCTAACCAGTTGGCAGGGCAGGTGGCTGCCACTACTAAGATTGGTGAGATAACTAAAGTAACTTTCCGTATAACAAAGGAATGTGGAGGAATGTATGTCCATGTGCAGGAGCGGCTCTCAGAGACTGCACTGGCCCGTCCCCGGACGGGTCACACACGTCTCACTCATGGTTATCTCATGTCCCTGAAATCCCAACCATTCTGTGATGACTACTTAGTTCCCTTTACGGTGCGACACTTTCTAGTGGAGTGTTCCAGTCTCATGGACATGCGGGAGCGATATCTCTTCCGCTGTCGCAATGAGAATGGGACTTTCCAGATGTCACTGATACTTAGAGAGAGGACTCTCTCCCTGGGACATGAGATTCTTATATTTGTGGAGAAGGTTGGTCTTTTAAACAAATTATAGATTACCTTTTAAGTGTTCTTCTATTTAATTCATACATAATATAGTATTAAGCAGAACTTTATCTTAGCATTGGGAGAGCATGGAGGCAAGTGACGGAGACACGTAACGAACAACGCTGGATCTTGGGGCCTGGGTCAGTGAGGTCAGTGTCTTGAGCACGTTACAAACAACGCCATATATCTGGGTCAGTGGAGTCAGCGCCTTGGGCACGTATCGACATATCAAAAGCTTTTGATATGTCTAGCTTGAATTTCCAAACTACCTTCCTACAGCTTCTACCCTTCTCTGTCTAACTTCATCTCAAGTTTCCATTCTGACCGTTCTATTGCTGCTGTGGTAGACGGTCAATGTTCTCCTAAATCTATTAATAGTGGTGTTCCTCAGGGTTCTGTCCTGTCACCCACTCTCTTCCCATTATTCAACAATGATCTTTTAAGCCAAACTTCTTGTCCAACCCTTCAGGAAGCAAACAGTTTATGCAGAGAAGAACGCCTAGCTTCTGAACTCTCTAAAATTTCTGATTGGGGCAGAGCAAATTTATGATTGTTCATTGCCTCAAAAACTCAATTCCTTCATCTATCAACACGACTCAACCTCCCAAACAACTATCCCCTCTTCTTCAGTGACTCAACTGCCTCCCTCTTCTACACTGAACATCCTCGGTCTGTCTCTTATAATCTAAACTGAAAACTTCACATCTCATCTCTAGCTAAAACAGCTTCTATGAAGTTTGACGTTCTGAGTACAAGGGCTTTATCCGTTCATGTACGTAGTATGCTTCACATGTGTGGGGTTCCTGTCATACCGCTCTTTTAGACATGGTGGAATCAAAAGTTTTTTTTTGTCTCATCAAGTCCTCTCCTCTGACTGACTGTCTTCAGGCTCTTTCTTGTCGCCGCAATGTTGCATCTCTTGCTATCTTATATCTCCATTTTCATGCTAACTGCTTTCCTTATCTTGCTAACTGCATGCCTCCCCTCCTCCCGCGGCCTCGCTGATTAAGACTTTCTTTTTTCTCTCACCCCAATTCTGTCCACCTGTCTAATGCAAGAGTTTACCAGTATTCTCAGTCATTCATCCCTTTCTCTAGTAAACTCTGGAACTCCCTGTCTGCTTCTGTATGTCTACCTTCCTATGACTTGAAGTGTTTCAAGAGGGAGATTTTAAGATACTTATCCTTCAATTTTCTGACTACCGTTTCGGACCCTATTCGGGGACCGGCATCTCAGTGGGCTTTTTTTCTTTTTTTTTTCTTTTTTATTGGATTTTTGTTGTCCTTGACCGGTGTCACTCCTACATAAAAAGAAAAAGAAAAAAAAACGAACAGCGCCAGATATCTGGGTGAGTGGGTCTCTCGGGTAGGGAACGAACAACGCCAAACACATTGGTCTGGATCAGTTGAGTGGGTACCCCCCTCACTTTAAGTCAATTAATTAACTTATTTAAATACCAATCCTCTAATTTTCTTACTTTTTTCGTGATATTTCTTAGCGATTCTTAAAATTTTTACTATTCCATATTAATGTTTCTTTATAAATATTTTAACCTGCAATCTTTGTTCATTTTATATATTTATTTATTTATTTATTTATTTATTTATTAGGTTTTGTAGCGGCGCCTTATAACAGTGAAATTGCTGCTCCATAACATCAATCAATCAAATAATCAATCCTGAAACCACAAGGTCCTTCTGAATGATTTTAAAGCTTGTTTCAGTGACATGAAGTACGAATTTCTCCCCTCTCTTTGTTTTGCATCTATTCCAGGAAGGCTTTCAGGCAGCCGTCTCGTGATGTGTACTTCTGGAGATTGTACTTTTTTTTTTTTTTTATGGTGCTTGAAATAGAATTTGGCCTCCTTGTCGAAACGAAATCCCCGTGGCCACCAATCTCAAAACAGAGGCACCGTGTTGGGATGTTCCACAGACACCTTTACCCTGCGTGGGAAGCCGCATAGAATGTCGCCAGTCTCCACGACACACATGCCACAGATATATTTATTAAATTTGCGTGCAACTTTCATCTTGCTTCCTGATATCTATACGAGTATGTCTCGATGTCTACCTGTGTGTTGCTGCCTTGCAAAGCACCGTTTTTAGTGTTCACAGGCAGGGAAGTACTGTACGTACGTATAATACGAGTGTTATTTGTCCCTCTGAAATATGATTTCTCTAAATATTGACTTTTTATATAATTTTCAGTATTCCATTTATAGCTGAGAAACATAAGTTACATTACCTTTTGATAGTCATTACATTTATCACATAAGGAATACCTCGGATGTTTCTTTCAAATTTATTTTCACGAATTATATAATTGGATCATTCTTGACCTACATCCAAGGATACTTTTCCTAAACATTTGTGCTCCAACGTTGTATACTTCTTGCATGGCCTGACTGCTCAGGTATATTGATTCCACGCCTCGGAACCTAAGGTCAAGGATATAAAAAAATAAATCTCAGAGTATCCAAATATTTATTAATCCATCAATATAGGCCCAAAATTAACTCTAATAACATTGCTGTAGATCTTCACATTGTTTGAATGAATAATGTGAAGAATTTTTTTTCAGTAACCTTTCTTGGTTTACGTGGGTTACCTTAGTTTTTGCTTTTCTCTAGGCTTTGCGTTTTAAGGACATTACATAGTTTGTGTGTTGTTTCTCTTCCACCAATAGGAACTCTCCACGGTAAAATAGTACGTGTTTTCGTGAGTTAGTGTACAGGTTGGCCCCAGTGTATTGCCAGGAGTTAAGACTTCTTTCCTCTCTAAGATTTTTTTTTTAAGTTAGTTTAGGATTGGTTAGAAGATAGGATTTCTGTAATGCCCGAAACCTTGCCGAAAATAAACTCAATTTGTTGCCAGTACTGTTCCTATACACCAGTAGTGCTCATCTGCTGGCCATATTGGCCTTTTAGGATAATCTACAGGACGTCCACTGTATTCGATGATAAATTTGAAATGGAATATTTGGTATGAACAATTTAATCATAATAAATATCTGGCAATTGGCAATCCTTAAGTTCTAACAGTTGAGTAACACCGAGTAATTGAGTAATTTCTTCATTCACTCTTTGATAAATATTCAAAAGTCACGCCGCTATACCTGAACAAGACCTGAGTATATACTTAGACTGCGTGTTAAGGTGCCTAGTTAATTAGTTGTATTATTTGGTTAATGTTTTTTTTTGTTTTTTTTATAGGTATGAACGTGTATTTTTATTATGATTTTGTTTTCTGCAACAGAATTTATTATTTAAAAGGAAACAGGGAGAAAGTATAAGCAGGATGAAATATTTCTAGCTACTTATCATGTTGTATGCACACATTATGTTACATTATTGACTTTATCCTTAACCAAAATCTACATGTTCCACATTTTTTTTTTTTTTTTTTTTTTTTATATATATATTCATTGGTTTGGTGGTCCATGGCCTGAAACACGTTGAGAACCACTGCTCTACATCTTCCTGTTCGAAAGTGTGTGTGTGTTTGCGTGTATATATATATATATATATATATATATATATATATATATATATATATATATATATATATATATATATATATATATATATATATATATATATATATGCACACAAACATGTACAATGATAATTAGAATACAAGGTAAATTAAAGGTGATGTCGCTTTCTTGATCACACATTGATGAAATAATAGAAAGCGAACATGACTGCCGTTACAGCGAAAGCGACCCGCGAGATCTTGAGGATAAGGACATCCCATGTCGATGACGTATTAGGACAGTCCGAACTACCACTAAGCGTGTCAGACACCACGGCCATGCCCAATGGTCTTGAACAGGGTGGCGAGGGAGCAACTTTCTTCACCCTGGTAGAGAGGGCCGTGGAGCAGGTAGCCAGGTGAATGGTGATGATGAGAGAAAGGTAGCTGAGGCTGAACACGTACCACATGTCAATATGCTTCATGTAGGATGTCTTGGGGAGGGACGCGGACATCTGCGTGTACAGCGATATGAACACCAATAAGGTGGTGAGGCTCATGGTGCCCCGCTCGTTGAAGAAGTCTGCTGGCAGGTGCAGGGTACCGTATCTGCGGTAGGAGCACCACCAATAAGCTTTGGTACTTAGCATTTATGTCACGATTATTATTATTATCATTATTATTATTGTTATTATTATTATTATTATTATTATTATTATTATTATTATTATTATTATTATTATTATTATTATTATCATTATTGTTGTTATTGTTATTTTATCCTTATTTTATATAATCTTTATTGTTATTGTTAGTGTTGTCATTGTTATTGGTGATGGTGCTGGTGTTTTGTTGTTGATACTATCTCTAAAGTTGTTGTTTTGTTCATATTCTTGTTGTTGTTGTTGCTCGTGTTGGGGGTGGTGGTGCATGAAAGTTAACGAAAGCTACGGTAGTAACGATGATGCCTTTGCAGTTGTTCATAGTTTTATCACAACTATGAACAACTTTCATATTTTATTATGAAGGAATATCCAAGATTGCATTGCAGAATAAAATGGAAATTGTATTTCATTATAAGCTACAGTATGAGCGAAGAGTAACGTTTTCAGTTTATATTCATGCTGCTTAGAATTAATTGAACAAGGTTAAGATTGTGTCTTTCCCACAACGAGTTTCAGGAGATGGAAGCATGAAAGCTTTACTGTTTTCTCTAGTTTTATTTTGTTGCCAATATGTATTTCATAATTATTTACATATATACCAAGAAAAATGTAACTGCATTAATGATGACAACGAAAGGCTGTACTGTACCTGTAAAAAGCAATTTCTATATTTTTGTTGATTGAATTAAATCTGTACATCGAGCTGTATGAGGCACTGGAGGTCAGGCCCAGACACCCCCAGAAATGGCAAGGCGCGAGGAGGAAGCAGATGCCACTGCACAGTAGAAAATTATAATCCTCTGGGTACAAAGTTATCAATAGAACTCTGAAGCCCACTAGCATTCATGATTCAAGATTCAACGTTACTTCGTTACTTTGAGTCTAAATTGGCACACCACGATCAGCCAAAACCTTACGGCTGGTGTATTACCTACTTAAAACGACAGCGCCCATTACCTCATAGACCATACTATTTAAATCATGCCCTCTAAAATATACGAATATAGCCCTCTTCCGTGCCAGTTTTCCCCCACTCATATCCCATCAACTCTGCTTGGCCCTCACAGACTGACCATGGGAAAGAACCTCGAGAGTTTATCCTAGGCAATGACTCATGCAAGAGGGGTAGGAGGAGGAACGGAGGAGTAACACACACACACACACACACACACACACACTGCCCGCTCACAGTAACTTTCCCCCACATATGGTTATGTTTCAAAAATAATTGTAAGCAAACTATTAGGCCTGGATGGATCGTGATTACTTTGTCGACAAGACGGACTCTTCAGTTACACTATGTAACACGATTTTTGTCTTTGCCAAGCAAGTGTTATTTTCCAACTCTTTTCATTGCAAAACAATAGAAAATGTCCATTATTCCTATCAAACTTTGCTTTTGTGGCTTTTAGATTTTTTTTTTCCAAAATAGCTAAAATTCACCATTTTCAACATTTGTTTGGACAGAACAAAAAACATAAATTCAAATGATACAAAAAATATATATCTTAAAACTTATGAAACTAATTTTTAGGATTAAAAATGAATTTTTTTTTTCTTGATTTGCGTAAATACAAGAAATCACTTTCACGTATGAGCTCCAAATGTAGTCTTCCATCATGTTTTCATTGAAGGATCCCTGATATCTCTGTTCAAAGTTTATTATATCTTGGTGGAAGCGCTCCCACTGTTCCTCTGAAGGTACTTCCATATTCTCCTTGAAGTTGTTGAGGTGAGCATCTAGGATATGGATCTTCAAGGATATTCTGCAGCCCAATCTCACCACAGCTTTTCACTAAAGCTTCAACCAGTTCCAGTCGTTATCAACCTTGTTGTTGCCGAGAAAACCCTGTACTATAGCAATGAAACACTCCTAAGTTTTTTTTTTTTTTTCTCCTTTTCTGTAACTTTCTGTACAAATTCTGAGCACTCCATAATTTTCTTTTTTTGTGGTCCAGTGAAGATACCAGCTTTCACCTTTGCCTCTGAAAGCTTAGGAAAGAAGTCTTGAAAATACTTGAAGGCAGCAGACTCCTTGTGAAGAGCTGTAACAAACTGTTTCATGAGACCCAGTTTGAACATAAGAACATAAGAACATAAGAAATAAGGGAAGCTGCAAGAAGCGACCAGGCTTACACGTGGCAGTCCCTGCATGAAACACACCTACCTATTTCCATCTGTTATCCCCATCCATAAACTTGTCTAATCTTCTCTTAAAGCTCTCTAGTGTCCTAGCACTAACTACATGATTACTGAGTCCGTTCCACTCATCTACCACTCTATTTGAGAACCAATTTTTTCCTATCTCCTTCCTAAACCTAAATTTTTCAAGCTTGAACCCGTTATTTCTTGTTCTACCCTAGTTGCTGATCCTAAGAATTTTGCTTACATCTCCCTTGTTATAACCCTTATACCACTTAAAGACTTCTATCAGGTCCCCTCTTAACCTACGTCTCTCTAGAGAATGTAAATTTAACAGCTTCAATCTCGCCTCGTAAGGAATACTCCTCATCCCCTGTATCCTTTTAGTCATTCTCCTCTGTACTGATTCTAACAGACCTATATCTTTCCTGTAATGTGGGGACCAGAACTGCACAGCGTAGTCTAGATGAGGCCTGACCAGCGCCAAGTATAACTTTAATATTACTTCCGGCCTTCTACTTTTAACACTCCTAAAAATTAATCCTAGTACCCTATTTGCCTTGTTTCTGGCTTCTATGCATTGTTTCCCTAGACGGAGTTCAGAGCTAACTATAACTCCTAAATCTTTCTCGTACCCTGTACCTACCAGAGTTAGGTTGTTTAATGTGTACCTATTGTGTGGGTTTCCTCTACCTACGCTAAGCACTTTGCATTTATTGATATTAAATTGCATTTGCCATCTATGCGTCCATTCATTCATTCTATCTAAGCCTGCCTGCAAGGCGATGGCATCCGATTCTGACCTAATTAATCTACCTATCTTTGTGTCATCCGCAAATTTACTAACATCTCTACTAATTCCACTATCCAAGTCATTGATATATATTAGAAATAACAATGGCCCTAATACTGATCCCTGTGGCACCCCACTAATTACATGACCCCACTCGGATTTCGAGCCGTTTATTACCACTCTCTGTCGCCTGTTACCAAGCCATGACCCTATCCAGCATAACACCTTCCCATCTATCCCGTGTGCCCTAACCTTTCTCAGGAGCCTTTGATGGGGTACCTTGTCAAATGTTTTACTAAAGTACAGATATAAGATATCATAACTATCACCATTATCTACTGCCTCGTACACCTTACTGTAAAAACTTGACAAGTTTGTCAGGCAAGACTTCCCCTTCGTGAAGCCATGCTGTGACTGATTTATCAAGTTATGTTTGTCTAAATGTTCCCTAATGTTCCTCGCTATTATTGACTCTAACATTTTACCTACAACTGAAGTTAAGCTGACAGGTCTATAATTAGACGCTAAAGTTTTATCTCCTTTCTTAAAGATGGGTACTACATTAGCCTCCCTCCACATTACCGATACCTCACCCGACTCCAGTGATTTCCTAAAGACAGAAACTAACGGCTCACTAATAATCTCTTTACATTCCTTAAGTACTCTGGGATATATTTCATCAGGTCCTGGTGACTTGAACTTTTTTAGCCTATCTATCTCCTGTTCCACTATCTTCCTAGTTATGGAAATATGTCAGCTTCTCATTCTCATCTGCTCTAAAAACCTGTTCACTATCTGGCATATCCTGCATGTTTTCCTGGGTGAAGACAGTTAAAAAATAATCATTCAGAAGTTTACTAATCTCCTCCCCAGAACTAACCAGCTCCCCATCTGCTGCCTTTAATGGACCTACAGTATCCTTATTCTTCGTCCTGTATACCTGATAAAATCCCTTGGGGTCCGTCTTCGCCTGGTTGGCTACCTTTAATTCATAATTGTCCTTAGCTTTCCTCGTTAACTTCCTGATTGTTCTAACTAATTCATTATATTGTGTCTAAAACTTCTTCACCTGCCCTTAATCTCTTATATATACTTCTCTTACGCCTTATATAATGCTTTAACCTAGCAGTCATCCATTTAGGGTAATTTTTTTGTGATCTTATTGTTCTATACGGGATATTTACTAACTGACCTGTATGAACTTTATCTACCAAATATTTATACAGTTCATCTACATTTACTTCACCTAATCCCCTCATCTCGTCCCCTACAATCCTCTCCACTCCCTCATCTACTCGCCTCGACCTCACCTCTCTCATTTCAGCATGACCTGACATTCCAACATACTCACACCTATCTCCCCCCCTTCTTCTTTCCTCCTCCCTTCCGGAGCATCACCTCACCTCTCTCATCCTGCCTTATCTCTCTGAACTCCGTCCCTGACCTGACCTCACTCTGCATCCTTTGCCAGTTTACTCCTTGGAGGTACCTTTTTAATTCTTCAAAATCTGCTCTCCTAAAGTCAGGTATTTTACTAGTGTTTTTGTTTCTAACAGTTTCTTCCCATTCTAAATTGTACCTAATTTCCCTATGGTCACTGTTACCTAGCTGTCCTCCAACCTCTACCTGCGTGATTGCTTCCTCCCTGTTAGTAAGAATTAAATCTAGAATATTATTCCCCCTTGTGGGTTCTACGACTACCTGTTTTAAAAAATGATCCTGAATTACCTTAAGAAATTCCTCTGCTTCCTTGTTACCCACAATCAGACTCCAGTCGATATTCCTAAAATTAAAATCTCCTACCACACATACCTGACTGTACCTGCCTGCTCTATTTAATTCCTGCCACAGTGAGGTGTTAATCTCCTCTGTACTGGTCGGTGGTCTGTAAACTACTCCTAGTACTACTGACTGCGATCCTTCTTTAATATCTACCCATATCGACTCTGCTTTGTTATCTGTTTTAATTCTATTGTTCATACAACACTGTAATGTGTCCCTAACGTATAACGCGACGCCTCCTCCTCTCCTATTTTCCCTATCTTTATATAACATTGTATACCCATCTATCTTAACCTCTGGATTAAATACTTTTCCTGACATATCTAACCAAGTTTCAGTTAAAGCAATGATATCAAATTTCTCAACGCTCGCTATTCCTCTAAGCAAGTCTATTTTATTCAGAATACTTCTACAGTTTGTGTAGTAAACACTTAAGCTATTTCTCACCATCTCTGAGCTAGCTACCTTTCTAGATTTAACTAATTTGCCCCTCACCTTCTCCTCACTACCCCTTCTTCCCTCCCGACTAACGAAAAAAGTACTGGAGTGCAGTTACCTCCCGCTCGAGTGTTTCGGCCAAAACACGAACACCCTGGCGTGACAAATGCACTCCATCCCTGGCGTACAAGGTGTCCCTGCCATAGAAAAGGTCCCAGTTGTCGATGAACGTCCATCCATTACTCCTACAATGATTCGCGAGCCTGCGATTCACTGTAATAGCCCTGGACAGCCACTCAGCACCAACTCCCCTCCTCGGCAAGACACCACATACCACGGGCATCCCTCCCTTGTCCCTAACCCTGTCCAAAGCCTGTCGAAACCTCCTGATAAGCTCCTCACTCCTGACCTTACCAAGGTCATTCCCTCCCGCACTGAGAAAAACAATGGGCTTGGTCCTATCTTTTACCAAGCACGTGTCTAGCCTATCAGCTAGTTTGATGTGTAGTGGAGGAAACAAAACTTTCTGAAGATTCACCAATGGCTCATGCTTGATACTGTATGCTCCTATTGTAGTGTCAGTCCTTGGATGCCAGTGCTTTGTCTGGTAATGTCCTGCTCTGTCTCTACTGTCCCAAAAACAAAGAAAACAGGGATTCTTGGTAAAACTTCTTTGCAGTCCTATCAAGAAAGCCACCATCTTGAAGTCTCCAATAACTTGTCAACCAAACTTGTTGTAGTTCAAAGTATCCAGTAGAAGCTTTACACTCTTGTAGTCCCCCTTAACATGCATAGAATGAGCAAGAGGCAAAGATGGATACCCGTTTCTATTGTGCAGAACTAAACTTTTCAGGCTTTTGGAGGAGTTGTCAATGAAGTCTCCATTCATCTGCATTGCAAGCAATTACAATTGCATCAAACAAGTCTGATACATCATTGCAATAGCATTGCTTGTCCTCTTTTGCAGAGAAGCTGGAGGAATGTTTAAGAAGTTCTCTTAGGCTGGTCACTTGCACACTGTCATCAAGTAAATTTCATTCCTTCAGCCTTGAAATCAAAAGCTCACCATATGACTTTGTCAAACCAAGATCTCTAATGAGGTCATTGACGCCTCTTTGGTTTGGGTAATAAGGATTCCTCTCAGCTACAACTGCATCTGTGATGTCACAGTCTTCCTCTCTGTTTAGCTTCTCGGGAGCTGGAGGAAGATCAGCACTGTGTGGTATTGGTGCAATGGAAGATGGAATACCTGGGCAGAAAACAGCAGGTGTATTTTTCCCAGATCGGCGTTTGGAAGGATCCACCATAAAGAAAAAGCAGTCACTTGAGTGATCAGTAGATTCAAGCCATATTCTAGGAATGGTAAATTCCATATCTCTGTTTTCCCCTCTATACCATCCTGTAAAAGAACAACAGTATGAGTTTGTTAAACTTATTTTATTTTTATTCTTAATTCTTAATTGGATTTTACTCTTGAAAAAAACAAACAGCTATTTTACTTTATAGTGTTCTCTTACAATGCTCACAAGCAAAATGAGGTGCCCAGGTCTTCTCTTGATCCCCAACAGGCACAACAAAATATGCTTTCTAGGCTTCACACATTTTTCCAGATGCTGTCACGGGGAACGTTTATGCTCTTGTCTTGATGAACTGACCACATATGAAGCAGAATGCTTCTGGAAAATTATTGCAGTCTCTTGATGCCATTTCACCTCTTGTGATGTGTCTTCTTAGGTAGCCAAAACAGAACTGAATGGTGGTCTGCAAGCCCCTACTTTTATATTGTCAAGCTGTACTCTAAAATATTCTTAGTCTTTTTTCAGAATGTGTTCCAGAATGTTCTCAATCTTTTTAGAATATTCTGAATCATTCTAGAAAATTCTTGTAGATTTTAGAAAATTCTTCATACTCCTACATATTTTTACTGTATTCTAGAAAGTTCTAGAATATTCTGGAAATGTTTACATTGGATACAATGTTCTAAAATGTTCTAGAAACTTCTAAAATAGTCTGAAAGAATATTTTGGAAGATCTGAGAGGATTTCTTAAATGTAAGCAAATTCTCCTAAATATGAGAAATTTCTTGCTAGATCTGGTCAGTCCGAGAATGATCTTATTAAAATTAAAAATCTTTAGAACACTTTATATTCTTTCTTTAATTGTTTTAACTTATTTGCAACATTTCAAAATCTATTAATCAAATGATATTTTGCAAAGGTCTTTTACCTGACGTAAAAACTAATAGTATCCCATACTGTAATGAAATAAGGCAAAAAAAGGTAAATTCATTATTCTAACCACAAAAGCAAAATTTTAGGATCAAAATAACTTTAGATAAGACAAAAGTGAAATTTTGTTACATAGTTACAACGTGTGGGACGCAACATGAAAGAACAACAGGAAGTAAGGAAATTTAAATAGGGGAAGAAGGGAGAGTAAATGTATACTAGGAATCTTACAGTAAATTCTGTGGAGGGCAGCCATTCATTGTGCCTCTGACACTTCTTGTCTTTGTCTCGCTCTCCCTTTCTTTCATCTTCTGTCCTTCCACTATTCTTTTCTTTAAGGGGAAGGTCAAATCTTTTCTAATGAAAAATTAATTACTGCTTCAAATTACATGAAATTTTACTAAGAAGTAGCTATGATACCTAATAACATGTGTAGAAATTTTCAAGATGATATATGAAAAGAAAAATAAATAAATAAATAAAATAATAAAATAATAATTTTGAAAAAAAAACATTTATATCAGGTTTTGATAAATCATTACTAAATATTTTGATAACATACTAATTTTAAAGTTGTCATTGATGAAATTGATCATTCAAGAATGGATCTTATTTTTTTTCCTTTTACGTCTTATTTAATAGAAAAAAAAATAAAAACTAATATTTTTTACACATGTCAAAGATTTCATAAATGCGCCTTTATATATATATATATATATATATATATATATATATATATATATATATATATATATATATATATATATATATATATATATATATATATATATATATATATATATATATATATAATCGCGTTTTCTCACATGCCAGATTTTTACCTTTCATTGAATATTTCTAGTTGGTTTTTCATGCTTTTTACTTCATTCTTCTTTTATCTTATTCTTTATCAATTTTTCTATAAATTTTATTTTCGATTTTTGGATTTGGTTGATTATATACATATATATATATATATATATATATATATATATATATATATATATATATATATATATATATATATATATATATATATATATATATATATATATATATATATATATATATATATATATATATATATATATATATATATATATATATATATATATATATATATATATATATATATATATATATATATATATATATATATATATATATATATATATATATATATATATATATATATATATATATATATATATATATAGAGCCGCTACGTCAGTAACGTCATGACTCGGTTTGCTTTCACTCACAACTCTTCTACACGTCATTAGACAATGTTTTGCATGTTCAACAGCTCTTTCAGTAACATGTTTTGTATATCTTAGGATACACAGCACAGTTGATGTGTTTCATGTTCAAGAAGGAAGTTAATTTGCTAACACGATCGAATTCCACAACAACCAACATCAACCCATACGCAAACATTATTGTTAGTGGATAGTAATTTTCATTTTGCACTTTACTGTTTTTTGTTGTGTCGTGAATTACTGAACCACAATTATTGTACCAGCATGTGTCTATCTGATGATGAAAAGATTTTACTGTTACAACTGGTGAGGCACGGGTGGGACACATTTCTCTTACCACCGTTTCTTCAGGGAAAAAAAAAAAACGTTTACTATCACTCATTCCTGGCCTTATTTCTTCTCATCATATAAAAATCTATTCTTAGTACTTTGTGTAAGCTGGCTCTGGTTGGCGTGAGTCATGAGATGGTGGACTGGGTGTGCCCGCGAGTGGTACAGGTTCCTCTTTCTGTTTCGTCCTCCAGCTGCGTTCCCAAGCTCACGCCGACGTGTTATATATTTCTTGGGCCTTCCCATGGCGACAGACAAAGGAACAGCATATCACACATAAGAGGAGGCAACACATGACTAAACACGTGCTCGAAAGCAAATTTCCCGCTCAGTTTGCCTGAAACAGAGTAGCCTTATCGATCTCACTTCCCATCCCTGCGATGCCCCTTTACCTCAGAGCGGGAGAAATGCCAGACGATGCCAACAACAAAAAAAAAAAAAAAAAAAATCAATAAAAAAATATGATAAACAGCAATTAAATTACAAAGCAGAAAGTGTTCACACTCACCGACGTTTAAAGGGACACGGTAGGCGTGTATTGTCTACATCTGGACCTCTCGTATCACCCTAAAATTTTGTGAGAATGTTGCCAGAAGCCTATTGTGTTTTCAATGTGCTTAACTCATTTTTCGTATTTGGTCGATTTTGGGGCTCATAAGCGTTGACCTTCCGCAGCCCACTATACATATCTTGCGAAATTTTTGGGACAGACATCAAATTCAAAGCTCTCCACATGCCTACTCAGGGCAAATCACACAGGGCCGCATACAAATTACAATCACAGGGAACTTTAACACTAACATAAACAATCATGACAAGAAACAACAGGGATCCAACTTCGTCCTGCATACTCAAACTGCCGCTTTATCCTCCTACTCCTCCCTCGAGATCTGTCTCTTGTGCTCTCCCAGGACCTGTAATCTCCTCGGCTACATCGATATGTAGGCTTACTCCTGCAGGGAGTCGTATGTCTCTCTTCCTCCAGGAGCTACAGCTGCTCCAACGTCTCGCGTGACTCATCTTTTCTCTTCTTTCTCCGTCGTCTTTCCTCATCTCTGCCTTCACTATTCCTCCACTTACTCCCACCTCTCCTGCTCTCTCTATTATATAGATCATCCTTTCTCCTGCACTTTCTTCTCCACACTATACAAATGCAAAAGTCACCAAGCAACGACATCCCTACTCCCTTGCTACACTCAATGCACCCACCAGGAACCGTAGCCTCTTGGTGCATCATCACGGCACCGCCAGGCCATACACTTCCTGGTCAATCAAAGCTCCCCTCTGGGCCGCCAAGCAAGTTCAACTCTCTGGCCCCCTGAAGTCTCCTCACTAGAGAACTCACTAATCTCACCTCCGGGCCTTCACTGCCCACACCTTCACTCCGTCTTGCTCGCTCCTGGCTTCGTAGAGTTGCCATGTCATTCCCATAAAACTGATAAAATAAAAGTAACACTCACTCGGTAAAAATAAGAGGAGCCTTCTGGTCGCTCTTAATCAAATAATATTTTACTTTTGGTACGTAACACCCCTCCCCAAGCCTGTTTTTCACTGCTAGGCAGTGCAACTCTATCACTTTGCATTCCTCCCGCCGACCACTCGATAACACAGAACTCGCCGCAACGAGCTGACAGCTGCTCCTTTCCAGGACGCAACATACACATTCCTGCACGCCGAATGAAACTAACACACATGGCCATCACAAAACAACTAACCCTGGCTGCAACATAATCCCTGCCAACGTGCCCCTGGGCCAGCTTTACTGGTCCCAGTAACTGCTCCCTCATTCTCTCTCATCATACCCGATTCCTTGTCGCTTCGAGGTAGACGGCATTCATCATCACACACTACACTTCTCGAGCCCAACACCTGACAATCAACAGCAACTTGGCTAAACGAAGCCCCCATTAATATTGTTGTGTGTTTCTAGAGCGGAAGCAATAAACTATCACCGGCGGCCTCAGTCAGAACTGCCTCTCGACGCTGAGCTGTTACGTCCACGTCAGCCACAACATCATTACAACTCAAACAGGAAGGAGGGATCGGACTAGAAACATCTCTCGCAATCCCCCCACCAAAGGAAACAATAGTCGACATAACACGGGGGAGAGGGGCTCTAGACAAGAGGTAAATGGTAATCAGGCTTGCCAACCTGACCAACGCGGCTACACCCAACAAACGTGGCCAAACCCGGCCATCAAAACAGCCTCAACTGCTCCCGAGTCAACCCGACTCCAAAACGGCCAAACATCAGGCCGCTACGTGCTATCCCCACATGTGCCTCCTTAGCTGTGGATGGCACAACAAAATGGAGCTCCAAACCTCTGTCCTCCTCTCTCCGCCGGCTATGCAAAATATTGTTATTCTCCACCACGAACTCCGTTCGTAGTTCGCAGTTAGGAGTCTCCCCGTCCTCAGCAGTGATCCTTAACATACCAGACACACCTGAGTACCAGCGCTCACGGCCTCCACTCCAGGTGACAACTGAGCGCCACCTCTGAAAGGCTCCGCAGGGTGAGACAAGCCATCAAACAAACAATCTAAATTCCTCACTCCAGCCTCACCCTCGGCAACACTCCCATCAATGTCATGTCCTTCTTGTGGTAGTGTAGCATTTTATTTTCAGACGCCAGTTTAAAAGGAGACGTCCCAACTTGTACTGCACTGCAGTGAGCCTGGCTTGAGATTCCACAGCGTACGGACTTCCCAACCAATCGGCCTCTGAGAGACAGAGTTGTGTAGCATGATGTAGAAAGACTCCTCCACTACATCAAGTCCACGAATAGGCAAAACAAATCCGTTTTATGCTTTCCAACAGCCATCTTAATAAATATGAACAAAGGCATGTATAACCCGAGAAGGAGAGAGGGAGAAAGGAAAAAGTGTAGAGAGAGAGAGAGAGAGAGAGAGAGAGCGTCTCTTTTTAACCCTTCTCAGCCAGGGTTACCAGATTGGCCTTTCTTTATGCCAAAAACCTCAATTTTGGCCCTTTTCTTGAATATGTGACGTAAACATACCCCATTTGGCCAGAATAAGCTTAATTCATATGGTGGGTTCTTTCACAGCCTCCTAAGACAAACTTTTGTTTTGTTTTAAGGTAAATCGAGAGCGCGTATGTTTTCTTTTGTTTTAGTTTTGTTACCATGGTATTCTATGCAATTTGTCCCAGTTTCTCTTACTGCTATTGAATACCAATAAGGAAAAATTGGACAAATCAACTGTTGATGGCGCGCGAGGTCCACGACTGAATTTTGGCGTTTTGTTGTTTTTCCTTCTGCTTTCTTTCTGCTTATGCCGTCATCCTATCTTATCGTCGGGCTGTTCCAATCACAACCTCATATCTGTATTTTGTATATATCCTATCGCTCCAGTCTCTCCTCAGGATCTTCCAAGAGTGGAGGTGCCTCCGGCGTTTAGCCTTTGCAAATTGGGAGGACCCGAAAATGTATAATTCTGATTCTCCTTGGAATGACTATTGCTACCGTGACAAAGACCCGTCTTTGTCACAGAACAAAGGTGATTGTGTCTGGCATGGAGGAGAAAGAGGTGGCCTACAAAGGGTGCTTGAACCTTCCATCACCTGAATCTCATGCACTTTATATTTCTGCCCGGAATCATGCCAAATCTGTTCTTCAACTAGCCAAAAACTTTTTTTCGCTATTAGAAAATGTCAAAATCTTTCAAGATCTAACTCCCCTCGTGATTTCTGGAACCTAGTCAAAACCATCTCCAATAACTTTGCTTCTTCATCTTTTCCTCCCTAATTTCAACCTGATGGCACCACTGCCATCCCATTTGTTTCTAAAGCTGAATTCTTCGCTCAAACTTTTGCTAAAAACTTTACCTTGGATGATTCAGGATTTGTTCCTCTCCTCTACCCTCGGACTACTTCATGCTACCCATTAAGATCCTTCGCAGTGATGTTTTCCATTACCTCGTTGGCCTTAATCCTCTGAAGGCCTACGAACCTGATGGGGTCCCTCTTATTGTTCTCCGAAACTGCCTCAGTGATTGCACCTTGCCTAGTCAAAATCTTCCAACTCTGTCTGTTAACATCTATCTTTCCTTCTTACTGAAAGTTTGCCCACATTCAGTATGTTCCTAAAATGGGTGATCGTTTTAATCCCACAACTGCCGCTAAATTCCTTTAATTTCTTGTTCCTCTCAAGATTTTTTTTTTTTTTATTTGTCCTCAACAGGAAGATTCTTTAAAATCTACCACTTCACAACCTTATATCTGATCGGCAGTACAGGTTCCGTCGAGGCTGTTCTACTGGTGATCTGGGTTTCCTTACTGAGTCTTGGTCATCTTCTTTTAGGAGTTTTGGTGAAACTTTCGCTGTTGCCTTAAACAAATCAAAAGCTTTTTGATAGTCTGGCAGATAGCTTTGATTTCCAAGCTATCCTCCTACGTCTTCTATCCTTCTCTCTCTCTGTAACTTCATCTCAAGTTTCCTCTCTGACCGTTCTATTGCTGCTGTGGTAGACGGTCACTTTTCTTTTCCCAAGTCTATTGACCATGGTGTTCCTCATAGTTCTGTCCTTTCACCCACTCTCTTCCTATTATTCAGGAATTATCTAAACCAAGCTTCTTGTCCTCTCCACTCCTACGCTGATGATACCACCCTACACTTTTCCACGTCTTTTCGTAGACGTCCAACCCTCCAGGAAGTAAACAGCCCACGCAGGGAAGCCACAGAACGCCTGACTTCTGATCTCTCTAAAATTTCTGATTAGGGCAAAGTAAATTTATTATTGTTCAATGCCTCAAAACTTCAATTCCTCCTCCATGTATCAACTCGACACAACCTTCCAGATGACTATCCCCCTTCTTTAATGACAATCAGCTGTGCCTCTCTTCTACACTGTACATTATCGGTCTGCCTTTTACTTGTAATCCAAATTGGATCACATCTCATTTCCAGCTAAGGCACCTTCTACGAAGTTAGGCGCTTTGAGTCGTCTCGCCATTTTTCTCATCACTCTCCCAACCGTTAACCTTGTACAAAGGCGTTATCCGTCCATTTATGAAGTATGTTTTACATCTATGGGGAAGGAGCGGTTCCACTCATACCACTCTTAGTGTGGAATGAAATGCTTTTCGTCTCCTTTCACTGTTTTCAGCCTCCTTCTCATCGCCGCAATGTTGCATCTCTTCTTTGTGTGTGTGTGTGTGTGTGTGTGTGTGTGTGTGTGTGTGTAAAGAAGATCACTAGCCAATTGAAACAAAAAAAGAAATCCCACTGAGGTGCTAGTCCTAAAAGAGATGTCAAGAGTATCATCGCAGACTGAAGGATAAGTGTCTTGAAACTTTCCTCTTGCTATTTTCTACCACTATTTCATGCTAACAGCTCATAAGATCTTACTAACTGCATGCCTCCCCTCGTCCCATGGCCTCGCTGCACAAGAATTTTTTCTTTCTCTCATCCCTATTCTTTCCACCTTTAATGCAAGAGTTAACCAGTATTCTCAGTTGCTGTAACCCAAGGACCAAGAAGAAATGAAACACATAAGAAGAAGGAAGAATGAAACAAGAATTAAGAGATGTAGAAATGAGGAAGGAAGTAAGAAAGTAGAAATAATAAATGAGGGAAGAAGATGACAAACACGAAAGCAGGTACCATAATTACGAGAAGCTATCACCATGCTTATTAATGAGAAATGAGATGTAACCACCGAAGAAATCAACAAGATGAGGTGAGTCATCACAAGGCTAACAGAGCCGGAGAATAGCAGCAGATTACAAGAAGAGATACCCAGGTGGCTATCACAAAAAATAGTACACAAAGGTAACGGAGGGCACCGGCAGCAGATGACGTGAAGACGGACAGCGGTACACCATATGAAACCGCCTCCATGTTACTGGTTTAAGGAAGATGCGACTACCGAAGTTACTCGAGAATTATTTTCATTGAAAATTAAGGGAAAATACCCTCTTTGATGAAAGTATGGGAAGACAGATATAGTTACTTAAAAAATAAACATGAAAAGTATAGGAAAAAGACCCGTATGATCGAAGTATGGGAAAATAAGTATCATTACCTTATTAAAAATTATTGGAAAAATAAACCGTATGATCGAAATATTGGAAAATACATCTTATATCAATGGAAGCCTTGTTGGGGCAAAAGTTCGCTCTAACATCATATGTACATTATGAGGTGTAGGAGACGGGAATAGACAGAAGGGGACAGAGACAAACTAGACAGAGCTGTGACCCCAAAGAGGGTCAAGATAAGTAAGCCACCTGTTACAGTATCAGTGAGTAGAGCCAGACAGTTGTAATGCAGTCAGAGTAAAATCTTGGTGTTATATATTGATAGACGGGATTGGGTATGTGTAGGATGTGCTTCCTTATTGAATAATAGTTGCAGGGTCTGTGTAGGAAATGTATTATTATTGAGCGTTAATTACGTGAAATGATTTGAATAGGAAGTGTAATGTGAAATGTTCCGAGATTCAATTTTCGTAGCTTTTCGTTGTTGTCGGATGACACAATCATTCATCCCTTTCGCTGATAAACTCTTGAATTCCCTGAACTCCTGCCCGCTTCTATATTTCCTTCCTGTGACGTGAACTCTTTCAAGAGGGAGGTTTCAAGACACTTATCCTCTGCTATTTTATCATTTTATTCGGCATTGCTTTAGGAATTTGATATTTAAGTGGGCCTTTTTTTCTTATTCGATCTTCTGTTGCCCATGGCCAGCGTATCTCTCACATTAAAAATTTAATAAATAAATAAAAATCTAGCTTAAATCCTTTTCCTCGACTTCTGTCCCGATTGCTTACTATGAAAATGTCACTTATATTACCTGTGTTGATTCATTTTACCCATTTAAGTACTTCAGTCATGTCCCCTTCTCTACAGTGAATACAGATCGAGTCGTTTTAGCCTATCTTTATTCGGTAACCCTCTGTCCCTGAATCACCTAGTCATTCTCCTATGCACTGCGTCCAAGTAATTTGTGCCTTTCCTGCAATACGGTGTCCAAAACTGGAATGCGTTGTCTATAATGTGGTATAACTAAAGCTAAATACAACTTCAAAATAACTTGTACACTTCTGTTTGTTACACTCCTACCGACAAATCTTAATACCTGTTTGCTTTCTTCCTGACAAACACATACTGTCCCCTTGGTCTAAGATCTGAGGTTACCTGTACCTGTATTTTTTTTCTTTTTTTTTTACTCTTTATTTTACGTAGGCTTATATTATTAAGAGTGTAATCTACTTGCCTGCTTCTTCAGTCTACACTCAACACCTTACATTTGTATATCTTAAACTCCATTTGCCATTTTATTAACCATTCATACAACCCGTTCACGTCCTCCTCTAGCTCTCTGGCATCCTGGTCTTTCTTAATTATTGACCTTCGTGTCGTCGGCAAATTTATCAGTATCACTCCTAATCCTCGTACCTAAGTCATTTATGTAAGTTAAGAACAATAGGGGAGCTCCCTATTGTCCCTGTGGGACTCCGCTGGTAACTGCCACCCACCGTGACCTAACACCATTTACCCGTGCCCTTCTCTTCCCTGAAGTTACTCCGCGCCCTGATCCAGCTCTGAATCTTTCCTTCGGTATCGTGAGCCTGTACTTTACCTAATAGACCTCTGTGGGGTATCTTGTCAAATGTCTTACAAAAGTATAGATAAATCATATCGTAGTTATCGCCATATCTACCGCTTCCATTACTCTTTTATAAAACGTTAATAGGTTTGTAAGACAAGATTCTCCATTCCTAAAGCCAAACCTTTAATTAGCTTTTTTTTTTTTCTGGGTGCTCTGTGGTTTCTCTAGCTATGATGGTTTCCAACATCTTGCATACAGCAAAAGTTAAACTAATAGGAGATAGCTGCAAATCTGTGACTTATTCTTTTCTTAAAATTAGGTACTGCATTTGCCTGTCCCCGTATCTTACATACTTCTCCCTTGTCTAATGATTTTTTCTAAATACCTCAGAAATGGGTTCATTAAGCTCACCCTTTCACTCTTTCAATATTCTAGGGAAGATGTCATCTGGGCCTGGGGATTTAGTTACTTTAAATTTATCTCCTTATTGATACTGTCCTTACCTAAGACGACATCTCTCATTATGTCTATTTCCTGTTCCCTAAAAACCTAAAGCTAAGAAGAGACGAAACAAAAAAATAAAAAATAAATAAAAAAAAAAGCCACGAGAAAAAATGGAACAGACGAAACACAAAAAGAAAAAACAACGAAAAAAAAGGAAGAAAAACGCACTGGGGAAGGTAAAACATAAACAAAAACTATTCCCAAGCAATTGTTTTGAAACACAAGTTGAAGAGGCAGAGGACAAGTAGCCCGTCACAGGACAGCAACCACAAACAGAATAAGGGGAGAAGATGGATACTCGCCATTGGAAGTTCCTCTAGATGCTTAAAGCAGGAAGGCAGGCATGCATCGCCACAGCGAGGGTAGATGTCTAGCTCTGGGAAACACCATGAAAAGCTAAGCCCAGACTCTTGCATGTAACAGAAAATGTCACGAAGAAATTGTAACACATGTAATATGAAATACACCCAGAGGTAATAAAAAGCTTTAAACTGGGAATATTATGCCTTGTAACAGACAAAGAATACAGTGCATAGAGAGAGAGAGAGAGAGAGAGAGAGAGAGAGAGAGAGAGAGAGAGAGAGAGAGAGAGAGAGAGAGAGAGAGAGAGATCCCAGAAGTGCCTGACCATAGAGAGGCTGAGGCCGAGATGGTCAGCATTACCATGTAACACCTCGTAACTGGAGGTTTATAATGAAATGCAATCTACAGTAGAGTAACTTCTAAGATTATGTATTCAAAGATGGAGGAAGGGTCACGTGTTGGATAGTTTAGTGTTATTATCATGTTCTTTAGGTACGAGACGTTGTGTATGTTATGCAAATGTAATCAAAGATTAATTACATGAGATACAAAACCAACATCATGTAACTGTTATCACTGTATAGTGAAGCATAAAGATATTATGTTAAATTGCCAGAAATTTATTTGTAATTTAATTGTTGAAAACATATATACCACCAATTAATTACATTCGACCTCTCTTGAGCCTAGCAATGAACAGGAACACACAAAATCGCCAACCGCAGTAAATGGTTCACTCCAGGTCTAATCCAGAACTCGGGATCAGCGCATGCGTGACCAGTATACCAGATGTACGGTTCGATGTCTGATTTGCGTCCTGCCGTCATAGAGTGAGCGTTTCCCTGCAGCTCTGAGGATGAATTCGGTAGGTGGTATATTCGGCTCATGGTTTCTTGGGACGGTTTGAATATTGAGATACATTATTTTCGGGTTAAATGCTATTGTTCTTACATTTTATGTGATCCTCGTTGCCTCAATAAAATCTTCTTTTGGTTTTTAATGGACCACACTCGATAAGGGACGAATTCGCCTGTAAACAGTATCACCTCTGCGCTTTCTCCATGTTTAGTGTTGATAAGCTGAATTCATCCTCAGAGCAGCAGGGAGGTGCTCACTCCGTGACGGCAGGGCGCGAATGAGGCATCGAACGGTGCATCTGGCATGTTTTTTATTTTTTTATTTATTTTTTTTTTTTTCACAGTTGCGCTGATCCCGAGTTCTGGACAGAACTCGAGTGAACCTACACCGGCTATGCTCTTCCCCTGCTGCCTCCTCAACAGCGTGAAAGTGCTGCTCCATATAGGCCTTTTGCAGACTCCTTATTTTCTTATATTATGTATTCTTATATGTACATTAGTTATATTCACTTTGTACCATAAAAGCGTCCTTGACTTTCCTCTTACTTAGCACTTCCAACTATTTCTGAAGCGTAAGGAAAAACAGGTTGTTGTTTTCCTTTTTAATATTGAAACACTGAGTGCCACATTTCAAGTACTGTTTACTGCTAATATCTGAATATTAGCAGGCAGCCTCAGGTTTTAGATCAATTATAGGAATACTCACCCTATTGCTAACAAGAGCACTGATGGTAGGTACGTGGAAAAGGTGTAATATTCTTGACGCCTCAGTAACGTCACCTGGATCGTGAAGTTGTTAGTAGAGTTACAGTAGAGCAAGCGGCACTGCTTGACATCATATTCTTCCAAGAACTGTTTGCACGTGTCCATACCTGACGCTGCGTCAATCTCGAGACCTCTTTTGTTCATATTTTGTACCTGTTGGTGAAACTCTTCATGGCATATCTTCAGAATTATCACAGAACACCGTATATACTGAATGATGTGACTAGCCCTTGATTTTGAGTATATATATATATATATTTTGAGTATATATATATATATATATATATATATATATATATATATATATATATATATATATATATATATATATATATATATATATATATATATATATATATATATATATATATATATATATATATAATTTTTTTTTGTTTTATTGTTTATATCATTATTTATGTTTATAATTGTATATATTACATTTCTTGTGTGTATGCTTATGTTTTTAAAAAGATAACTAAACCTTTGGTTTAGATAACTAAAATCCAAAACTCACATAGATAACGAGGTTGCACATCTGCCTGTCTTTAGGGTATTTGCGCAAGTCATATGCGCAGAAAAAAGAAACTTGAATTTCCTGGAATTTCCACAGCATGTTTTCCGATCCTTTGTAAGTCAGGTGCGCTGTGGGTCACGTCATTAAGTTAGATGACTCTACCTAATTATATATATATGTATATATATATATATATATATATATATATATATATATATATATATATATATATATATATATATATATATATATATATATATATATATATATATATATATATATATATATATATATCGTCCCCAATAGGGATAATAGGCTAGTAATGTTAATCGAACCTGAACATTAACCTTTCTGTCCAAATTTTTTTTTTTTTTTACTCAGTGGGCTATTATCCCTATTTAGCACCACATTCTCTCTCTCTCTCTCTCTCTCTCTCTCTCTCTCTCTCTCTCTCTCTCTCTCTCTCTCTCTCTCTCTCTCTCTCTCTCTCTCTCTCTCTCTATATATATATATATATATATATATATATATATATATATATATATATATATATATATATATATATATGTATATATATATATATATATATATATATATATATATATATATATATATATATATATATATATATATATATATATATATATATAATATTGTTATGAAGGGCATAAATAGCGGAGGAGCAAGAACAGAAAAGAACGAAGAAGGAAGGATCTCAGGTAAGGGTTCCTAGCGAACGGACGGGTTTAGCGAGCAGTGACCTGATGCTATAGCTGACTAGTATAGAAATGGCGCCTTCTCAGGTCAGGTTTCAGCCTCAGGTCAGGGTTTCGAGTCTCAGGTCAAGGTTCCTCAGTCTCAGGTCAGGGTTCCTAGCGAACGGACGTGTTTAGTGAGCAGTGACCTGAAGCTATAGCTTGCTAGTGTAGACATGGCGCATTGTGTTGTGGAGTCGTCCGACTGTGTTCTCGAGGCCTTCGTTGCGAGGGTCTCGGAGGTGGAGGCTGAGTTCCATCGAACGATCTCGGAGGTGCAGGCTGAGTTTCGTGAGAGGATCTCAGACCTGCAGGCTGAGTTCTGTGAAAGGATCTCAGCATCTGTGGGAGGGTCGTGCCCTTCCGTCACCTTACCTAGTAAGGCGACGGAGGAGCAGTGGTCGCTTGTGTGCAGGGGCACCAAGAGGCTAAAGGTCCTCAAAGCGCCTCAACATCACCTAACTCAAGTGATTTCCTGAAAACAGAAACTAACGGCTCACTAATAAGGAGGAGGCAGTAGACACCTGCCGAAACGATAATTACTCCCAGTGAGGTCTAAAGCACTGTTCAGGGGGTGCTTTGAACTTATCATTAAACAAAGCTGTGACCTCACTGAACGTTTCCATTTGTGTCTCACAACACAAGGGGTCAGTCACAGCCTGCCCTCTAAAGACTCTTACTCCACACAAAACTACAAGCACCTAATAACACACACACCCTTCACTCAAAATTTTAAAATCATCATGGCGACTACTACACCAGTCTCGGAGTACCCATCTGGGGAGGGGACCATCAATGTCCCCAGGTCGGACTGCCTTTCTGTCGACGACCCTAAGTGTCTTGACACCCCCCTCAACTTTTTCTTCATTAACTTCTGCAACTTTCGCGGTCTAAGATCTAATTTTCAATCTGTACAACACCACCTCTCCTCTTCTAAACCTCATCTTCTTTTCCTCACTGAAACTCAGGTGTCTGAGGCAACTGACAGTAGTCCCTTTTCTGTTCCCTCCTACTTTCTCTATCCTCATTTTCGATCCAAAGCTGGATGCTGCGTTTATGTGCGCAATGACTTAACCTGCTCTCGTGCCCACGCTCTTGAATCTTCCGAGTTTTCCACCATCTGGCTACGACTACAGAGTCACTCTCATACTCAATTTATCTGTGCTGTATACCTCTCACCTAACTCGTCTGACTATAAGAAATTCTTTGACTTTTTCTTCCCTTTTGCAGAGATCTCCATTCTTGGAGACTTCAATGTTCACCACCAGCTTTGGCTTTCCTCTTCCTTCACTGACCATTCTGGTGAACTACCCTACAACTTTGCTATCCTCCATGACCTAGAGCAATTGGTGCAACACCCTACTCGTATTCCTGACCGTCTTGGAGACACGCCCAACATTCTTGACCTTTTCCTGACCTCTAATCCTTCTGCTTATGCTGTCACCCTTTCTTCTCCGTTGGGCTCCTCCGATCACAATCTCATATCTTTATCTTGTCCTACCACTCCAATCCCTCCTCAGGATCCCCCTAAGCGAAGGTGCCTCTGGCGTTTTGCCTCTGCTAGTTGGGGGGACCTGAGGAGGTATTTTGCTGATTTTCCTTGGAATGACTACTGCTTCCGTGTCAGAGACCCGTCTTTGTGTGCTGAGCGCATAACAGAGGTGATAGCGTCTGGCATGGAGGCTCACTCTTTTTCTCGTCCTAAACCTTCTAAACCTTGGTTTAACACAGCTTGTTCTCGTGCTATACATGATAGAGAGGTGGCCCACAAAAGGTACTTAAGCCTTCCATCACCAGAATCTCATGCACTTTATATTTCTGTCCGTACCCATGCCAAGTCTGTTCTCCAACTAGCCAAAAACTTCATGAACAGAAAATGTCAAAACCTTTCAAGATCTAACTCCCCTCGTGATTTCTAGCATCTAGCCAAAAATATCTCCAATAACTTTGCTTCTTCTTCTTTCCCTCCTCTACTTCAACCAGATGGCACCACTGCTATCACATCTATTTCTAAAGCTGAACTCTGCTCAAACCTTTGCTAAAAACTCTACCTTGGACGATTCTGGGCTTGTTCCTCCCTCTCCTCTACCCTCTGACTAATTCATGCCACCTATTAAAATTCTTCGCAATGATGTTTTCCATGCCCTCGCTGGCCTAAACCCTCGGAAGGCTTATGGACCTGATGGGGTTCCTCATATTGTTCTCCGAAACTGTGCCTCCGTGCTTGCACCTTGCCTAGTCAAACTCTTTCAGCTCCGTCTGTCAACATCTACTTTTCCTTCTTGCTGGAAGTTTGCCTACAACCTGTTCCTAAAAAGGGTGACCGCTCTAATCCCTCAGACTACCGTCCTATTGCTCTAATTTCCTGCTTATCTAAAGTTTTTGAATCTATCCTCAACAGGAAGATTCTTAAACATCTATCACTTCACAACCTTCTATCTGATCGCCAGTATGGGTTCCGTCAAGGCCGCTCTACTGGTGATCTTCTGGCTCTCCTTACTGAGTCTTGGTCATCCTCTTTTAGAGATTTTGGTGAAACTTTTGCTGTTGCCTTGGACATAGAGTCTGGCACAAAGCTTTGATTTCCAAACTACCCTCCTACGGTTTCTATCCTTCTCTCTGTAACTTCATCTCAAGTTTCCTTTCTGACCGTCCTGTTGCTGCTGTGGTAGACGGTCACTGTTCTTCTCCTAAATCTATTAACAGTGGTGTTCCTCAGGGTTCTGTCCTGTTACCCACTCTCTTATTATTATTCATTAATGATCTTCTAAACCAAACTTCTTGTCCTATCCACTGCTACGCTGATGATACCACCCTGCACTTTTCCAAGTCTTTTCATAGACGTCCAACCCTTCAGGAGGTAAACATATCACGCAGGGAAGCCACAGAACGCCTGACTTCTGATCTTTCTAAAATTTCTGATTGGGGCAGAGCAAACTTGGTATTGTTCAATGCCTCAAAAACTCAATTCCTCCATCTATCAACTCGACATAACCTTCCAGACAACTATCCCCTCTTCTTCAATGACACTCAACTGTCCCCCTCTTCTACACTGAACATCCTCGGCCTGTCCTTTACTTATAATCTGAACTGGAAACTTCTCATCTCATCTCTAGCTAAAATAGCTTCTATGAAGGTAGGGGTTCTGAGACGTCTCCGCCAGTTTTTCTCACCCCCCCCCCCGAGCTGCTAACTCTGTACAAGGGCCTTATTCGTCCATGTACGGAGTATGCTTCACATGTCTGGAGGAGTTCCACTCATACTGCTCTTCTAGACAGGGTGGAATCAAAAGCTTTTCGTCTCATCAACTCCTCTCCTCTAACTGACTGTCTTCAGGCGCTCTCTCACCGCCGCAATGTTGCATATTTAGCTGTCTTCTACCGCTATTTTCATGCTAACTGCTCTTCTGATCTTGCTAACTGCATGCCTCCCCTCCTTCTGCGGCCTCGCTGCACAAGACTTTTTTCTTTCTCTCACCCCTATTCTGTCCACCTCTCTAACGCAAGAGTTAACCAGTATTTTCAATCATTCATCCCTTTCTCTGGTAAACTCTGGAACTCCCTGCCTGCTTCTGTATTTCCACCTTCCTACGACTTGAATTCCTTCAAGAGGGAGGTTTCAAGACACTTATCCACCAATTTTTGACCACTGCTTTGACCCTTTTATGGGACTGGCATTTCAGTGGGCATTTTTTATTAGATTTTTGTTGCCCTTGGCCAGTATCCTTCCTACATAAAAAAAAAAAAGAAAAAAACTTCTGTTGTATGTAAAATAATGGAGTCAATAATAGCGAAGAACATTATGAAGCATTTCGACAAACATAACTTGATAAATCAGTTACAGCATGGCTTCACGAAGGAGAAGTTTGCCTGTCGAACTTGTTAAGTTTTTACAGTAAAGTGTACGAGGCAGCAGGTAATGGTGATAGTTATGACATCTTATATCTGGACTTTAGTAAAGCATTTGACAAGGTCAAATGACAAGATCATCAGAGGCTCTTGAGAAAGATTAGGGCACACGGGATAGATAGGAGGATGTTAGGCTGGATAAGGTCATGGCAAAGCGACAGGCGACAGAGAGTTGTAATAAACGGCTCTAAATCCGAGTGGAGTCATGTAATTAGTGGGGTGCCACAGGGATCAGTATTAGGGTCATTGTTGTTTTTAATATATATATCACTGACTTTGATAATGGAATTAGTAGTGATGTTAGTAAATCTACGGATGACACAAAAATAGGTAGATTAATTAGGCCAGAATCGGATGCCATCGCCTCGCAGGCAGATTTAAATAGAATGAACGAATGGACGGGTAGATAGGAAATGCAGTTTAATATCGACAAATGCAAAATACTTAGCGTAGGTAGAGGAAACCCACACAGTAGGTACACAATAAACAACGAAACTCTGGTAGGTTCAGGATACGAAAAAGATTTAGGAGCTATAGTCGGCTCTGAACTCGGTCTAAAAAAGCGATGCATGGAGGGAAGAAACAGGGCAAATAAGAGAATTAGGATTCATTTTTAAGTGTTAATAGTAGAAGGCCCGAAGTAATATTAAAGTTATATTTGGCACTAGTCAGACTAGTCTAGACTACGCTGTATAGTTCTGGTCCCTGTATTACAGAAAGAATATAGGTCTATTAGAATCAGTACAAAGGAGAATGACTAAAAGGATACAGGGGATGAGAAGTATTCCTTATAAGGCGAGACTGAAGCTGTTAAATTTACATTCTTTCGAGAGACGTAGGTTAAGAAGGGACCTGAAAGAAGTTTTTACGTGGCTTAAGGATTATAACCCTTATAAGCAAAATTCTTACGATCAGTAACCAGGACAGAACAAGAAAAAACGGGTTCAAGCTTGAAAATTTTAGGTTTAAAAAAGAGATAGGAAGAAATTGGTTCTCAAATAGAGTGGTAGATGAATGGAACGGACTCAGTAATCAAGTTGTTAGTGCTAAGACATCAGGGAGCTTTAAGTTCACTTGTTGTTTTTTGTTGGAATACTTTGTCAAGGTCTTCATCATTTGAGGTGATGATTACGTATCCGTCAGAGACAGGGATCAGTTTGGTGACATATATATCATTATTTGACAGGATGGCAAGCAAACCAGATTTCTTCCTAGGGTCTTTAGAGTCACTGGATTTTATCTTTATTCGTGGCATTTTTCATGACATAAGTGTGTAAATGTGTATAGTGTCAGTTTCTGTGTTGGGTCCAAGTCGTTCACGGACGTAAGGCCGGCCCGAGCACAGGTCGGTCGCTATTCGACCTCCTATGCCCGGGAAAAAACCCGCCAAGTGAACGACCTGGCTCCCTATAGTGACCTAGCAACAAGACTGCTCCGAGGAGCAGAACCACAACTACCTAGGGAAGAAAACTGCCTACAATTCCTCCTCCAACGTCCCCCACCTTCTAAGAGGCGTCGAAGGGAAGGAAGGAATTGCCTCAAGAGAGACTTTCCTAACACCCTACAGCCCGAGATTGCCTGCTTCCTATAAGCACCCCTCTAGAGGGGCCCCCCTGAGGCAAGCCCAGGGGGTTCACCTTCGTACCACAGTGCAATCCACCTAGTGGGCAAAGAAACCGCAGAAGAAAGGAAAGGGAAAGTGCAAGAAAGCCCTGCGAATACTAAGTGAACGGTAAGCTCTACCTAAGGGCCGCAGCTCGTTGAGCGGCTCCCTCGAACGCCGTGGGGCCCCCTGGTAGTGTTACCAAACCCTGAGTAACAGGATATGTCTATAAGGGGTAATAACCCCAGGTTTTTAGCCAAAGGCAAGTGCTAGTAAAGTCTGTATGAGCTCAGAGACTAAGTCCAGCGGTTGGGCAGAGTGCAGCAGCGCAAGGAGTGACAGGATCCAGCCTACGCTCCAAGACTAAGTCAGTAATGGGCTGGAAGACAAAATCTTCGTTGGAGACTGAGTCCAGTTAGTCTCGTAGAGACTAAGTCCAGCCGGTAAGTCCAGCCGAGCTAGCAGAGACTAAGTCCAGCCGAGTAAGCAGAGACTAAGTCCAACAAGTATGTTGGAAGCAGAGTCCAGTAAGCTTGCTGAAGCGAAGTCGGGAGAGAGCGGTGGATGTCTTGACTGCTTGGCTGCCGAGTGGAAAGTGACAATTTGTACTTATTGGATATATTATTATTTGTACGTGGTGTACGATATGTTTTCCCGGCGGCAAGCCAAGCACTGCTTGTCGCCAATAGTGTATCCTCAGTTCCGGGCCGAGCCCAATAAAGGAGAGACATGTGTTCCTGTGTCTCGCTCCCCTGCCTAGCTATCTTGGGGCCCCTTTCAGACGTATCGACTTTACGCCGTCCGCCGTCTAGGACCCAGCGCCGTGCATTCCAGAGAGAGCGCCGTGGTGTCGACGGCGGGTGCCGTTGACACAACGGCACGGCCTGTGCAGTCCACCTGCCAGTTGCCTCCATTCTTTCATCATGGACACACAGGACCACCTGCTCTACCTATATTACTTATATTTAAAAAGAAAAAAACAACGTTCACACAGCAGAAAGTGGGTCCATAATATCAATGTTGCCAGACCAGTGGTTGGAGCTTTTGTCACACTGTATGAGGAACTCAGAAGAGATACAAAAAAGTTTTTCAACTACTTCAGAATGAGCAAAGAATCATTCGATGAGCTCCTCAACAGGTTGAGTCCTCTACTTTGCCATCAAAATTCCAGGATGAGAGACGCCATTTCACCAACAGAAAGACTTGCTGTTATATTAAGGTAAGAAATATATCAGTCTTATTTTAGTATTTATTTTGAAATACAGAGAACATAAACAATGCAAAATAAGAAGTAGCCTACATGTTTATTTTTCCTATTATTTCATTTGGTATGTAGAAAGCACCCTAATTACAAAAAATGTAAATTATTACGAAAATAACTTTCCTGAAAATCAATTATGATGTTTACATAAACTCAATTTTATGTATGCCATACATCCAATGGGTACTAATTTTCTAGAGCAAAATCCAAATCAGAACATTGTGAATGCTCACCACTATAAGCAGAGGTGCTTGACTGTACTGAATGTGGTGAATGAAGAGGTGTAGAATAGGCTGTAGTTGGAGGCACAGTGATACCAGGCTGAGTAGCAGGGGAACTATTTCCCACATTAGGTGGATGTGCGGGTGAGTAACGCCAGTGTGTGTGTGTGTGTGTTTCACATGATCAGGATAATAAGAATGCATATGTGGAGATGGTTGAATGGCATGCTCACTCGGAACAGGCCATACAGGACCCTTGGGAGTTTGTCGAGATCGGTGAATACTCTGAATCATTTTTATTACTCCACTTTGGAATTCTAATGTTTCAGTGTCATCCAGCTTCTGCAGTGAGGGTAAAATACCTTTAAAAAAACTAACATGACGATCCTCTGGCTCCTGTAGTTTGTTTAAAATAGACTTTTCTATATCTGTCACAAGCGTTTTCTGTCTTTTACCTTTTCCCTGAGTTGATGTTGAGGGTTGAGGGTCGGAGAGTGTGGGTATGTCGCGGCTTATCTCTTCATGCTCTTCTTCTTCTACAGCACTTGAAACTGTCTCCTTCCTCTTGGTATTCTTCTACAGGAATGACATGTTGTCACTATATATGTATTTTCTAATTGATTTTGCTTTGGATCCTGTTTTTTTTTTCATCTTCATGCTTCTTTAGATATTTGATGTACCGGTCTCTGATGTTAGTCCATTTTTTACTTATCATCTTGCCTAGAAAGAAAAAAAAAAAAACAGTAAACTTTAATAGTGACCATGCTTAATCAAAATTTCTATCTATTTTTTTTCCTGTTGTTGGTTCAGTGTTTTACACAGTAATATTGCTTATCTTTTCAGATACCTGGCAAGTGGCAACACTTTTACGGATCTACACTATAGTTATCGAATGGGTGTGTCAACCATCTCTTCGATTGTGCAAGAGGTTTGTGGCAACATATGGGTGACCCTGAATCACGAATGTATACCACCACTATCAGAGGAAAGGCTGGAGGGCATTGCTGCTGGCTTCCATAGGAAAACTCAATTTCCACATTGTATAGGGGCAGTGGATGGCAAACACATCAGGATCATTAAGCCATGTGACAGCCGGTCTTTGTTTTGGAACTACAAGGACTTTTACTCAATGGTATTGCTGGCCGTGGCTGATAGTGAGTATAGATTTGTGTTCGTGAACATTGGTGCTTATGGGAAAGACTGTGATTCATCATTGTTTAAGGAGACACAGCTTTGGAGAGACATTGCTAACAATGATCTCCCTATCCCCAAGCCAAAGCCCTTGTCTGAGTCTATACCAGGTTGCACTCCATATGTGTTTGTTGGAGACGAAGGATTTGGTATTCACATGAATCTTATGCGACCTTACTCAGGGAAAATTATGGATCAGCAAAAAAGAGTTTTCAACTACCGGTTGAGTAGAGCAAGGAGGTACGTAGAATGCTCATTTGGGATATTGTCTAATAAATGGAGAGTATTCCATAGGCCACTCAATGTGTCAGTGGAACTGAGTATGAAAATTGTACAGGCATGTTGTGTACTGCACAATTTTGTGAGAGAGCGAGATGGTTACAACTTCGAAGACACACTCACAATCGAAGGATTTAATGCCGTTCCATACATGGAGGGTGAACGCGGAAACAAATCTGGTAATGATATCTGCAAAGCTTTTGCTGAGTACTTTATGACACAAGAAGGGTCAGTTGCGTGGCAGTGGAAAATGTAAAGAAGACAATGATGATGTATAGGAGTAACCTGTTAGCCTGTTACATTATACAAGACTTAGCTGATTATGACTGTATACTAAGGTAGTATTTATTGTATACCTAAGCATGTATCGCATGTATGTCTTCATACTTATGTATCAGTATAACTAATATTTTCATTATATATGAATCACCAGCCATATGAACATTTTTTTTAGTTGGAGCATAGAGTTTGGGAATAAAAACATGTATAAATAAATAATAAATATGTACATGAATTTTGTTTCTGTATTCAATATATTCTGTAGTGGGGTGGACAAGCTGCTACTGTACAACAGAATAAATTGGGGTGAGGTAACAACCACCTGAACAAATTTCACACACACACACACACACACACACACACACACACACACACACACACACATCTACGAATGGAAGCACAAAGGAATCATAAACAAACATAGAACACATTAACACAAACAAACATTATCTTGATCAACACAAGACATACCTTGCACACTAGACATTAATATGAAAAGTTCATATACTCACCATATTTGTTCTTTGCATCGTCACTCATAGACTCAAAGCCCGGGTTCAGATGATTGCAGACTTCCCTCCATGCTGCAGTGGTTTCAGTCTTGGACTTATATGCTTCAAGGCTTTTGTCCCAGAGAACAGGCCTCTCTTCAACCAGGCTAATCAACAATTCAACGTCTACATCAACGTCTTCCATTATCAATGGTGAGCAATACTATAAACACGTCTGTGGTCAGGAAACGACTGAAGTGGTGTGACACGCTACTCGCGCCGTCCACTTCAGACGGCGGAACGTCGACACGTTTGAACAAGTCCATAGAGACCTGTGTACATTTCACGCCGTCGACGGCGCAACGCCGTGCCATTTCCAAATGGGCGTCGTTGTGACAACGGCGGCCGTCCACGGCGCCAAGTCGTTCACGGCGTCGGTCGATACGTGTGAAGGCGTCCATAGACATCCATGGTTATTTGAGAGAACGACGTCGTGCCGTGGACGGCGGACGGCGTAAAGTCGATACGTCTGAAAGGGGCCTTACATGGCGCAGTGAAACCCTTACCTACACCGGTCAAGATGCCTCTACCTCGCCGATCCCCTCGCTCGACGCCTAGGGCCTCGAAACCCTTACCTACACCGGTCAAGATGCCTCTACCTCGCCGATCCCCTCGCTCGACGCCTAGGGCCTCGACGACAGTGGTTCCTCGCAGCCTCCAGCCGCTGCTCCAGCAGGCAAGGCAGACCATCAGTGACCAGCAACAAGCCATCACCACCTTGCAGGCCAACATGGCGGCGCTCATCACACGAGGCAACGTGGCGCCCGCCCCTCGGGTGCCTCTCTCGGCTGCCCCCGAGAAATGCGACCTGGATATGACACCAGCTGCATTCAGGTCGTGGAAACGGTCCATGGAGTGCTGGCTTCTCCTCTGCAAGTGGCCACGCCAGGAAGCGGTCCATCACGTCAGACTTCTCTGTGGCCCCCCGCTGCAACGTGCCTTGGACGCCAGATTCACCTTCGACCAGTGGAGCACCCTCACATAGCAGGAGGCGCTGGACGCCATTGGTAACCTAGTGCTTCGCTCCTCCAGCCCGGCAGTGCAGTGGGCAGAGTTTTTCGGTGTCAGCCAAGGGCAGGACGAGTGTGTTAGTGACTACTTCGTACGGGGCGCCCAGAAAGTCAACGACTTTCACTGGGGACTTTCGAGTGTCCCCAGTGCAGCCTCAACCTATCTGAGTACTTGCTATTGAAAAAGCTTGTGGTAGGCATCCGCGACACGGGCCTCAAACAGCAGGTGTATCAAGCGTGTGACTCGTTAGGCAGTGTGGACGCCCTAAGGGCCATGTGTTGTGCATATGAGGCAGCCCGCCAACACACCACAGGCGTGGGCGGTTGGCGGGAAAGCAGTCGCGCGGCTGGCACCGTGCGGGCCGAGGAGGACGGGGACCAGACGCTCGACGCCACCGCTGCCACCACCTCTGGCAAGACACAGCCCTCACGTACTTGCTAGAACTGTGGTGCTGGAACTGGGCGGTGTGACATTTACCTTGGCGGCCATGCTACACAGCAAGAAGTATACTTCGTATCCTCCGCCAGGTCGCTGTTCCTGTCACTGAGCGCGTGCAAGGAGCTGGGGCTGGTGCCCGCCGGCTTCCCTCACCACTCCCTGCCGACAGTGCAAGCAGTGGAAGCGCGTGACACGACCGCCGAGCCTGCCTAGCCGCCTGCCAAGCCCGCCACGATACCATTCCCGCCACACGAGGAGCACGTACGACGGCTAGAGGAGTGGCTACTACAACACTTCTCGGCCTCCGCCTTCAACACCACAAGGAGCCCGCTGCCCGTGATGGACGGCGAGCCTCACCACATCCACCTGGCACCCAACGCTGTCCCCTACGCCTGCCACACGCCCGCCTTGGTGCCGAAACACTGGGAGGACGAGGTGAAAGCCCAGCTTGAAGACGACGTACGGCGAGGCGTCATCGAGCCCGTCCCGGCAGGGGAACCCACGGAATGGTGTGCCCGCATGGTTGTGGTAGCAAAGAAATCAGGGCAACCGCGGCGCACCGTCGATTACCAGCGCCTCAACGCCGCATGCCGCAGAGAGACACACCACACCCCCGCCCCCTTCGACATGGTGTCTAGTGTCCCCAAACATTGCTTCAAGACAGTGGCTGACGCTTATTGGGGGTACCACCAAGTCAGGCTGGACGAGGAGAGTCGAAGTCTCACCACCTTCATCACCCCATGGGGGAGGTTCAGGTACCTCCGGACCCCCACGGGCCACTGTTCTGCTGGCGACGCATACACAAAGCGCTTCGATGACGCCATCCAAGGCATCGTGAGGAAGCACAAGTGTATCGACGACACCCTCCTCTACGACAGCAACATCGAAGACGCATTCTGGCACACGTACGAGTTTCTGGCGACCTGTGCAGCCAAGGGGATTACTTTGAAGCCTCAAAAATTCCAGTTCGCACGGAGGGAGGTGGATTTCGTGGGTTTTCGCCTCGGCTGGGAGGAGTACAAACCCACAGACGAGCGCCTAGCGGCAATCAAAAGCTTCAGGATGCCTGACAAGCCCTCCATCTCAGACATCAGGTCGTGGTATGGGTTTGTCAATCAACTTGCCCCATTCCTCGCCACAGCCCCAATCATGAACGCTTTCAGGGAGCTCCTGAAGAAGCCGTGCGGAAAGGCTGTGTACTGGGACGAGCATCTGCAGGAGAAATTCCGCCGCGCTCAGGACTCCATATGCCAGCTTGCAAAGGACGGCCTGGCATATTACGACAAAACCCGCCCCACACTTGCCCTCACAGACTGGAGCAGGGAGGGCATTGGATTCATTATCCTGCAGCAGTTCTGCCACTGCTCGTCTGCTGCCGCTCCCTTCTGCTGCAGGGCGGGCTGGCGTCTGGCCCTGTGCGGAAGCCGCCACCTCACGGCCGCCGAGACTGGTTACGCCGCGGTAGAGGGGGAAACCTTGGCTGTGGTGTGGTGCCTCCAGAAAGCCCGGCTGTTCTTGTTGGGGTGCCCGAACCTCACCATCGTCACCGACCACCGCCCTCTCACCAAGCTGCTGGGGGACAGGGCCCTCACAGAAGTCATCAACCCACGACTCTTCCGGCTCAAGGAGCGAACGCTACAGTACTGCTTTCAAGTCAAATATCTGCCAGGAAAAAGGAACGCCGCAGCTGACTTCCTGTCCAGGTACCCAGCCCTCAGAAGCCCCACCACAGACACCGACGCCATCCTGGATGAGGACCTCACCGAGGCAGTAGCAGCCGTGGTCATCGCCACAGCCGAACACGAGGGTCACGTTCTCGACGAGTCAGCGGTGAGAAAATCTGCAGCCGACGACCCTGTCTACCAACTACTACTGGCCAAAGTGTTGGCCGCGGACTGGCACCTGCACAAGGCGCAAGAAGTGGCCTGCCTGCGCCCGTTCTATGGCGTGAGGGACCGGTTGGCAGTCTCTCAAGACCTTGTCACATACACCTTTGACCAGGGTTGTGTACGACTCGTGATTCCTGAGCCCCTCCGCCCACAGGTAGCAGCAAACTTACACGCTGGTCACCAAGGACTAGATTCCATGCTGCGGAGGGGAAGGCAATGTGTATACTGGCCCGGGTTGGAAGGGGACCTGCAGCACTACCGGGCGTCGTGCACGTCATGCGAGACGCACGCTCCCTCTCAACCCTCAGAAACACTCGTCATCACGCCGCCCCCAGAGTACCCATTCCAATCCACAGTGGCGGACATGTTTCAGCATGAGGGGCACACCTACATGGTCTACGCTGACAGGCTCACTGGATGGCTAGAACTCGCCCATTTCCCACACGGTGCGGTGCTACATCTAATAAAATCAAGAGTCAAATGAGGCAGTACTTCACGCGATGGGACGCCCCGGAACAGCTGTCCACTGATGGGGGGCCGAACCTGGCGAGCGAGGAAATGTCGGAATTCCTCAAGAAGTGGGGTGTCATTGCACGCCTGTCCTCAGCACAGTACCCACAGTCAAACGGGCGGGCCGAAGCAGCGGTCAAGACGGCCAAAAGAATCATCAGAGCCAACACAGGTAGCGGGGGCTCATTGGACACGGACAAAACCTCCCTCGCTGTGCTGCAGTACCTCAACACCCCGCTGCGATCTGTCAACAAGTCCCCCGCCCAACTTGCCACCGGAAGGCAGCTGCGTGATGGCGTGCCAACGGCCCGACGACATTACAAGGTGGACAGGCACTGGGGAAGGACGCAGCGTGAGAGAGAAGTGAAAATGGGGGAGGAAGGCAACACCCTGATGGCAACCTGCACACCCAGACAGCTCCGGCCCCTGTCCCCCGGCACACGAGTAAGGATGCAGAACCAGGCCTCGGGCACGTGGGACCGCACGGGCTTGATCGTGGAGGCGCTGCCCTACAGGCAGTACACCGTCAGGCTTGATGGTAGCTGCCGAATAAGCCTCAGGAACAGGAAGCATCTGCGGCCCGTCGCTGAGTCAACCCCACCGCCCGCACCGTCAACCCTGCGCCCACCAACCCCGCCGGCCGCTCAACCAACCACGACACCTGCACAAGTCTCAACCCCCACCCAACCTCAGCTACGCCCCGCACCCAGGAGGCAGGTGCGGCGACCGGGGTGGCTGAGCGACTATGTGTAACACACACACACACACAAACACACACACACACACACACACACACATACACAGACAGACTTCAGGCCAGGTAAAACCATCGTTCTTCTAGTTTGTATTTTGTATTATTATTTTCAAAGGTATTGTTCTCTTTTTGTTCCTCACCCGTACGTGTATACTTACCTCCATTCCAAGTTTAGTTCGTTTCCCTACCTTGCCGTCGTAGCCCGTTATGCTCATACACATATCAGATTAATGTGTTGCAGGCACACATTTATCTTACGGGGGGATATTGGATATATTATTATTTGTACGTGGTGTACGATATGTTTTCCCGACGGCAGAACTTGTGGAATATTTCAAATGTATGAATTATTTAGAATATTCCTAAATTTAAGTTTGAGTACCGGTTATTAAAATTAACACTGCATTAAAGAGATAGCTAATTGAGGAACTATCAAATGAAGTTTACTCTATCAATTACTTAGTTTAGTTAGTAGTCACAGAATTCCATATGGTAGCAACCCGTGATAGTTCCCTATTATTGATATATCAATAAGTCAAGGTATTATGTCAAATTAACCGACTGGTTACATGCTGAGGCAAACACAAGTTAACTGCATAAATGATTTAGTGTTGAAGTGAAAGAGACCGGTCAGTTCCTGCCCTTGTATAGACGAAACTTCATTCACTACTGTCCTATTTTATGGTGCTTCAGAATTCAAATTTAACTCCCTATCGACTTTATCTTGCTTTTGTTTTTACCAGTATTTCATGTAAGTAATTTTTCCTATTTACATTGGTATAAGTTATGATTTCCGATATCTTGAAGCCAAAGGGAGAAATATAATTAAACTAAAGCTGACATCTTGATTCATTTGTTGCAGATTCTGCATAAATTTCCTGGCAGTGAATTTAAGATTACCTTTGGGAACCACCAACGTCTGAGTGAGGAATGCTGTCAGTTCTCTAGAAGAGTTTAATAAATTGACCTCGGATCCACCTAAAACAGGAAAGTCTGCTTTTACAGTACATATACTTCCACATGATTTTTTTTTTTTTTTTTTTTTTTTTTTTTTTTGCTAGCCAATTTTCTATGATATCTTATGTATCTTTGACATTCTTCTCTTCTACATAAAGGCTAAAGTGCCTGAGATTTCTCATTATAAATAAAAAATAAATAAAAAAGAATACCACTTCCCCATCCCTTACATTTGCTTTCTCTGTTCCCTTTTAGTTATATAGATATAGATATGTCTATCCAATAAAGAAGTCAGATATTCTTTTTTTTCTGTAGGACATGTCATTTCTTTAATAACCTAGTTGTTTATAATTGAAACTTTGCCTGCGTCTGGATGAATTCAAATCAAACACTGCGTCTGGATGAATTCAAATCAAACACTAAGGTTGATATTTCTGGCAATGAATTTAGCCTCATGCCAATACAGAAGATATGAAAACGTCAGTATTTCGGGGACAGCTAAGTTATTGCTGACATATGGTAACGGTCTGTCATCTACTCTATATTTAATCTCCATTAGAACAAAACTCTCCTTTGACAGTTTTTAAATGTCCCCACCATCCTCTCATAGAGACAGCCGAAGTGGCTGTAGAGGGTATGAACTTCCACTCACACTCCTTAACTTATTCTCTGGCGTCTTCAGAAATTTGTAGAAGTAGCTAAAGAACTTCTTTCATGTATTCAAGTGCATCCAGTAGCGGAAGAAGTGGTAGGGGAAAAAGTGTAGGGGATGAGTTAAGGAACTGCATGGCGGACAGCTGACACTGAAGGGGCCGTAAAAGAAAAGAGCAGTGCACATGAAGTAAAAGGAACTTATAAGGAAAAAATGTGCCAAAGGAAATTAGAATAAGAACAGAATACAAGTCTTGGAATAGTTAAGTGAAATAGCTATTAAAAAAAAAAAAATGAAAAGGTAGATGAGTTTGTCGGGGAGCTGGGTGAAATGTTCAACGAGAATAAATTGCTTTGAAAGGGAGATGAAAAAGGTGGAGGGAAGAGAAGTGTGCGAATATAAGAATGAAAATAAGAGGATGGAAGTTTTGTGGGTAGTAAGGAGGTGGAAGGTGTGTGGAGATGTTTTGATCGTCTAGTGAATGAGAAGACAGTAGGAGTGGCAATTAATACCTGTTATGGGTATGGAACCAGGTAAAGAATGAGTGTGTATGCAGACTATTATTGCTCTTGAATCTTCAGAATTTTCTTCCACTTGTCACTCTCAGACTAAGTCTAACTGTGTTGTATACTTCTCACTAAACTCCTCTAACTATAAAAAAAATTCTTTGGTTATTTAACTAACAAAGTGGAGCACATCTTGACTTTCTTCCCCTTTGCAGAGGTCTCCATTCTTGAAGACTTCAATATTCACCACCAGTTCTCCCTTCCTTTACCAACCTGGTGAACCAGCTTTAGACTTTGCTATCCTCCACGACTTAGAGCACCTTACTCGTATTCCTGACCGTCTTGGAGATACGCGCAACAGTCTTGACCTTTTCCTAACCTCTAAGCCTACTTATGCTGTCGCTCTGTCTTTTACACTCCTCCGATCACAATCTCATATCTGTATCTTGTCCTATCGCTCCAATTCCTCCTCAGGATGCACCAAAGCGGAGGTGCCTCTGGCGTTTTGCCTCTGGTAATTGAGGGGACCTGAGGAGGTATTATTCTGATTACCTGCTTTTTCAGAGATCCGTCCTTTTGTGCTGAGAGCATATTAGAAATGATGGTGTCTCGTATGGAAGTGTGCATTCCTCACTCTTTCTGTCGCCCTAAACCTTCCAAATCTTGGTTTAACACAGCCTGTTTTTGTGTTATACATGATAGAGAGGTGGCTCACAAACGGTACTTGAGCCTTCCATCAGCTGAATCTCATGCACTTTATATTTCTGTCTGGAATCATGCCAAGTTTGTTTTCCAACTAGCCAAAACTCCATTAGCAATAAAAAATGTGAAAATAGAAAATGTGAAAAAACTTCCAACATCACTTCTGGCACCTCGCTAAAAATATTTTAATTACTTTACTACATCTTTTCCTCCTTTATTTCAACTTTATGGAACTACTACTATCCCACCTATCTCTAAAACTGACCTCTTTACTCAAGCCTTTGCTAAAGAAAAACTCTACCTTGGATGATTTAGGCTTGTTTCTCCCTCTCCTCCACTTTCTAATATTTAATGCATCCCATTCAAGATCCTTCGCAATGATGTTCTCTATGTCATCTCTGGCATTTCTCTGGATTTTTTTTTTTTAAGTTGTCATTAATTTTGTTAATATTGGACTCAGGCTAGCAAGCGTAAGGCGCTCAGTGAATATTGGGTGAGGCAGGAGGTAGTCGCCTCGTAAACCGTGACGATGACTAGACCATCTACCCAACCACTCCGCTCCCTCACTCACATCCCACCTAGCTGCTCCACGCCCACCCTGGAGGTTAGATAGGCTGCATTAACAATGATAATGTTATTTATACATGAAAGATAAATAATATGTAAATTATTTTTCATATAGTCTTGTATATAAATAACAGGGCACTTTGATTATCGAGAACGCTCTCTCAGTCTTACAAAGGTGACCTCAACATAACCTGAATTTGACCTGATGTGACTAGACCCTCTTCTACTGACTACTAAGGACCAATGGACGTGTGAGTTGATATTTCCATCTTGTTTATGGTGTAAGGAAGATGTTCAACATAAAAGTTCTATTATCTTGAAACTTTTTTTTTTTCTTCTAAATAAAGTAGAAATAACTTTGTAAGTAACAATCCAATTTTGTTTTATTTACTTATTTATTGTTATGTAAATATTTATCTATTTATTTATTTATTTTATTTTTTTTGCAAAATGACCACGACACACAAATCTAAAATTTTATCCATTTCCAAGCATTAATTGCCATAAATATTAAGTATACAAATTTTTCAATTGCGATCTTCTAATGAACAATTTAAGTGGTAATTTGCAATGTGATTCAAATTAGCCTTTTCAGCTACATTTATGAAAATGGACATTATTGTATCTTAAGGTTAAAAAATATGTGGATCAAAGGAAATTACTGTACTCTAAATATAGTTATTTATATGATTTTGTAATTCTCTAAAAGTGGATAATTGCACAAAAATTTCTTCAATGGTTTGAAGTAAATTATTGATATAAAGGCAACACGTAACCATGCATATTGTGCAAGAAAATTATTGACCTAGCTAAAATTAACTAAGATTAGGAGGACCAGAGAACCGTCATTAGCCACGAGTAACTTTTTTTCAATTTTGTTTAAGAACTATTACTGAGAGTAGTGGAGACGCAAAAATATTTATACATATGTTTTATTGATTATGAAGAAGCGTTTGATACAGTAAGGCATGAAGAACTTATGAGAATACTTAAAGGAAACAGGAATGGATAGTAAAGATATAAGGATAAGTAGTCAAAGGGTGGAGGAGAGGGAGGAACAAGCCCTGGATCGTCCAAGGTAGCAAAGGTTTGAGCAAAGAGATCAGCTTTAGAGATAGATATGATAGAAGTGGTTGAAATAAAGGAGGGAAAGAAAGAGCAAAGTTATTGGAGATGTTGTTGGCTAGATGCCAGAATCCTCGAGGGGAAAGATTTTGAAAGATTTTGACACCTGTTAATGAATGAGTTTTTGGCTAGTTGAAGAACAGACTTGGCATGGTTTCGGGCAGAAATATAAAGATTCTGGTGATGGAAGGCTCAAGTACCTTTAGTGGGCCACCTCTCTATCATGTATAACACGACAACAGACAGTGTTAAACCAAGGTTTGGAAGGTTTGGGTCGAGAAAAAGAGTGAGAAATGTACGCCTCCATGCCAAACACTATCACCTCTGTTATGCGCTCAGCACACAGAGACGAGTCTCTAACACGGAAGCAGTAGTCATTCCAAGGAGAATCAGCAAAATACCTTCTCAGGTTCCCCCAACTAGCAGAATCAAAACATCAGAGGCACCTCCGCTTTGGAGGATCCTGAGGAGTCATAGGAGCGATAGGACAAGAGAGAAGGAGAGGAGAGGGTAATAAGGTAAGGATAGGAGAAGAGAGGGTGACAGCATAAGCAGAAGGATTAGAGGTTAGGAAAAGGTCAATAATGCCGGGCATATCTCCAAGACGGTCAGGAATACGAGTAAGGTGTTGCACGAATTGCTCTAGATCAAGGAGGATAACAAGTTGAGAGCTAATTCACCAGGATGGTCAGTGAAGGGAGAGGAAAGCCAAAGCTGGTGGTGAACATTGAAGTCTCCTAGAATGAGGATCTCCACAAAAGGAAAGAGAGTCAGAATGTGCTCCACTTTGGAAGTTAAGCACTCAATGATTTTTTTATAGTCAGAGAAGTTAGGTGAGAGGTATACAGCACAAATAAATTTAGTTTGAGAGTGACTCTGTAGTCGTATGGTGTAAAACTCGAAAAATTCAAGTACGACAGCACGAGAGCAGGTTAAGTCATTGTACAAATAAACGCAACATCCAGCTTTGGATTGAAACTGAAGATAGAGAAAGTGAAAGTAGGAGGGAACAGAAAAAGGGCTACTGTCAGTTGCCTCAGACACCGGTGTTTGAATAAGGAAAAGAAGATGAGGTTTAGTAGAAGAGAGTTAGTGTTCTACAGATTGAAATTTAGATCTATGACCGCGAATGTTGTAGAGGTTAATAAAGAAAAAGTTGAGGGGGTGGTGTCAAGACACTTAGGGTCGATACCAGAAGAGCAGTCCGACCTGGGGACTGACAGCAAATTAGTACTGGAAAGAAAAAGTACCATTTATCAGTACACATGCCTGAGACTAGCCAAGGCACTTAGCTAGAATCTTGAGAGGACTGTCTGCCTGGAGTATTATGCTCAGTGGTAACGGGCTGTTATGCGTGATATCAGGAGTGCAACTAACTGCGCCGTTTTCGGAGCTGGTTATATAAAAGCTTGGGTCCAGGTGTTCGGATCTTTTCTTTTTTTTTTATTTAGGAGGGACACTGGCCAAGGGCAACAAAAGTCCAATAAAAAAAAAAAAAATACCCACTGAAATGCCAGTCCCAGTGGAAAGTGGACATACAGAAGCAGGCAGGGAGTTCCAGAGTTTACCAGAGAAAGGGATGAATGATTAAGGATACTGGTTAACTCTTGCGTTAGAGAGGCCGCAGGAGGAGGGGAGGTATGCAGTTAGCAAGATCAGAAGAGCAATTAGCATGAAAATAGCAGTAGAAAACAGGTAGAGATGCAACATTGCGGCGATGAGAGAGAGGCTGAAGACAGTCAGTTGGAGGAGAGGAGTTGATGAGACGAAAAACTTTTGATTCCACCCTGTCTAGAAGAGCAGTATGAGTGGAATCCCCCCAGACATGTGAAACATACTCCATACATGGACGGGTAAGGCCCTTGTACGGAGTTAGCAGCTGGGGGGGTGAGAAAAACTGGCGGAGACGTCTCAGAACACCTAACTTCAAAGCAGCTGTTTTAGCTAGAGATAGGATGTGAAGTTTCCAGTTAAGATTATAAGTAAAGGACAGACCGAGGATGTTCAGTGTAGAAGAGGGGGACAGTTGAATGTCATTGAAGAAGAGGGGATAGTTGTCTGGAAGGTTGTGTCGAGTTGATAGATGGAGGAATTGAGTTTTTGAGGCATTGAACAATACCAATTTTGCTTTGCCCCAATCAGAAATTTTAAAAAGATCAGAAGTCAAGCGTTCTGTGGCTTCCCTGCCTGAAATGTTTACCTCCTTAAGAGTTGGACGTCTATGAAAAGACGTGGAAAAGTGCAGGGTGGTATCATCAGCGTAGGAGTGGATAGGACAAGAAGTTTGGTTTAGATCATTAATGAATAATAAGAAAAGAGTGGGTGACTGGACAGAACCCTGAGAAACACCACTGTTAATAGATTTAGGAGAAGAACAGTGACCGTCTACCACAGCAGCAATAGAACGGTCAGAAAGGAAACTTGAGATGAAGTTACAGAGAGAAGGATAGAAGCCGTAGGAGGGTAGTTTGGAAATCAAAGCTTTCTGCCAGACTCTATGAAAAGCTTTTGATACATCCAAGGCAACAGAAAAAGTTTCACCAAAATCTCTAAAAGAGGATGACCAAGACTCAGTAAGAAAAGCCAGATCACCAGTATAGCGGCCTTGACAGAACCCATACTGGCGATCAGATAGAAGATTGTGAAGTGATAGATGTTTAAGAATCTTCCTATTGAGGAGAGATTCAAAAACTTTAGATAGGAAGGAAATTAAAGCAAAAGGACGGTAGTTAAAGGGATTAGAACGGTCACCCTTTTTAGGAACAGGCTGAATGTAGGCAAACTTCCAGCAAGAAGGAAAAGCAGATGTTTACAGACAGAGCTGAAAGAGTTTGACTAGGCAAGGTGCAAGCACGGAGGCACAGTTTTAGAGAACAATAGGAGGGACCCCATCAGGTCCATAAGCCTTCCGAGGGTTTAGGCCAGCAAGGGCATGGAAAACATCATTACGAAGAATTTTAATAGGTAGCATGAAGTAGTCAGAGGGTGGAGGAGAGGGAGGAACAAGCCCAGAATCGTCCAAGGTAGAGGTTCTAGGAAAGGTTTGAGCGAAGAGTTCAGCTTTAGAAATAGATGTGATAGCAGTTGTGCCATCTGGTTGAAATAAAGAAGGGAAAGAAGAAGCAAAGTTACTGGATATATTTTTGGCTAGATGCCAGAAGTCACGAGGGGAGTTAGACCTTGAAAGATTTTGACACTTTCTATTAAGGAGTTTTTGGCTAGTTGGAGAACAGACATGGCATGGTTCCGTGCAGAAATATAAGGTGCATGAGATTCTGGTGATGGAAGGCTTAAGTAACTTTTGTGGGCCACCTCTCTATCATGTATAGCACGAGAACAAGCTGTGTTAAACCAAGGTTTGGAAGGTTTAGGTCGAGAAAAAGAGTGAGGAATGTACGCCTCCATGCCAGACACTACCACCTCTGTTATGCGCTCAGCACACAAAGACGGGTCTCTGACACGGAAGCAATAGTCATTCCAAAGAAAATCAGCAAAATACTTCCTCAGGTCCCCCCAATTAGCAGAGGAAAAACGCCAGAGGCAACTTTGCTTAGGGGGGATCCTGAGGAGGGATTGGAGCAATAGGATAAGATACAGATATGAGATTGTGATCGGAGGAGCCCAACGGAGAAGAAAGGGTGACAGCATATGCAGAAGGATTAGGTCAGAAAAAGGTCGAGAATGTTGAGCGTATCTCCAAGACGGTCAGGAATACGAGTAGGGTGTTGCACCAAATGCTCTAGATCGTGGAGGATGGCAAAGTTGAAGGCTAGTTCACCAGGATGGTCAGTGAAGGAAGAGGAAAGTCAAAGCTGGTGGTGAACACTGAAGTCTCCAAGAATGGAGATCTCTGCAAAAGATAAGAGGGTCAGAATGTGCTGCACTTTGTAAGTTAAGTAGTCAAAGAATTTTTTATAGTCAGAAAAGGTAGGTGAGAGGTATATAGCACAGATTAATTTACTTTGAGAGTGACTCTGTAGTCGTAGCCAGATGGTGGAAAACTGAAGATTCAAGAGCGTGTTCACGAGAGCAGGTTAAGTCATTGCACACATAAAAGCAACATGCAGCTTTGGATCGAAAATGAGGATAGAGAAAGTAGGAGGGAACAGAAAAGGGGCTACTGTCAGTTGCCTCAGACACCTGAGTTTCAGTGAGGAAAAGAAGATGAGGTTTAGAAGAGGAGAGGTGGTGTTCTACAGATTGAAAATTAGATCTTAGATCTGTTTGATTACGTATCCTTGCTGGTTAACCCATTCCTGGTGGGTTGTTAAACTTAAATTGATAGCAATGCAAATCACCATTAATTTCTCCAGCGGGAGCGAACCTCAGGGAGAAAGGAAGGCAAAACTCTCGTTCCACACGTGGCGTATTGTTTTTTTTTTTTTTTCGGCAATATTTCAAACTTTTAAGATGTTACCAAATCATAACAACGTTTTCGAAACTGTTTATACGTGAAGCTTTCCCCTCAGATTTTTTTTTTTTTTTTTTTTATCAATTAAACAATCATAAGAAACATGATGGTCACTCACAGCCAGGTACAACACTGGGTTCACCAAGCCGCTCCACCATCACGCGTTCCATCAAGCTATCATGTTCATTTAGACTGTCTTCAACCCCCAACTCGGGCGTCCATATCTGTGAGCAATATATGTGAGCAATATATATATATATATATATATATATATATATATATATATATATATATATATATATATATATATATATATATATATATATATATATATATATATATATATATATATATATTCCTTTTTATTCCTTATGGAGTATAGAGCAATGAAAAATCTCTCTCTCTCTCTCTCTCTCTCTCTCTCTCTCTCTCTCTCTCTCTCTCTCTCTCTCTCTCTCTCTCTCTCTCTCTCTCTCCTTCATGTATTATATAGGTGTACAATACACAACTATTTGTGTTAAAGTTTTAAGGTAATTTCGATCGTCATTCCTAATACAAAACATGAATTTTTCATACAAATCTGACTCATCATTATTTTTTACTTCTACTGAGATCCACATGTGAATACTGAAAATAAAAAGGCAAATGCATGCTGTTTTAGGTATAGATGACCACTAAAAGTTGACATGAAATAAGATTTATAAATCACACAACTTCCACTACCTAATATCTTACCTTGAATGACGAATCGAGTTCACGTGCGCCTTGAATCAAGTGGTTATACTGCACTCGGGGGTCCATCCACTTCAGTGATACATGAAGAGTCATGGTCATGGCGAAGTTCATGAGATCGATAGATGATATCTTCTTAATACTGACTTTTACCAGCATTACTAGAGGGAAATTTGGCGGAGTGTCTAAGACATGGCCCTGTGCTGATCCTATGGCGCAGTCGCTCTCATCCTCACCTGTTTGACAGTCAGACTTGAAATCGCACACCTTTTCTAGTGTGATGCACTGTGAGTTGTTGCACGTAAACTGTTTAGGTGTGCATGTGGTTACCAACATCGGCGAGGAGTACGACAACTTTACATCCGGTCTATGCCAATCATTGCAAGGGTTTACTGCTGGCTCACCAACAGGATAAAACGTTTTCATACCTAAAGGTACATGAAAAGCAGCAGTGCAGGCAATATCAATTGGTGATGGAAGTTTTCTTTTTTTTAGACACCAAGTCTTGTTGTTGTAATTCTCCTCCACGATATAGGGTTGCACACCATGTAAGTAAACACCGTTTCCTTTATATTGCGTGTCTTTGGTTTGTGCTAAGATGAAATTCAAATAAGAATATAACGTTTCCCCATCATCTTGACAGTGTATCCGAATATTAAGAAATGAATCAGTTTCAGATTTTTCAGCAAATGAACAAAACTCAAATGATTCTATACCCCAAAACCAGTACCCATCAACATTCACTCCGAGAGGATAAGGACGAATACAAGGAAACTTCTGAAGTGTTCTTGCAGAAGCCGGAAGCCACTTAGGTGTCACATTAACCCTTATACCATATAGGTTTTCCACTTCTCCGGAGAAACAATTATAAATAAGACCTATCCAAGCGGCTGGTTCATTAAGCTGTGGACTTATGCAGAGTTGTGAAGATCTTTTTAGTAATGTTCTGTGTTGTTCCTGGAAGGAGAAGCTTTGTAACTCTGTCCACATTCCGAAACTTATCATAAGTCGTTGAGTGGCTTTCCAGTTCATCATAGAGGTAACGAGTAACACCTTATCAGAGTGCAAGGAGTCATCACTGCAAGGTCCATTTGCGTGTTTGTAGACGCCAGCTGAACCATTTTGTATGTTTAATTTCAAACTATCCCAGTGAATGAGCGGCGTGGCGGCCAGTGATCGACACTTGCCCCAGTCATCCAGCTCAGGAGTAAGAAAGGCAGTGTCCCATAGGGTGAGGAGAGTTATATGACCAGAAAAGGCTTGCAATTTGTTGTACCCGCCATTCAGCACATCTTGTTCCTGTCCCATTACTAGAAGACCATCCAAAGGAAAAGGTGAAATGACCGCATCCAAGAACAACCACTCTCCTGCCAACCACAACAGCAGGCCCGTGGGTTGCACCACCACACATGCTGCATACCATTGTAACGGACGGAACTGATGAATCTTGTTTATAAAATTTTCTTCATATCGTACTTGAAGGTATGAAGATGTCACAACTGTAAAAATAAAAATAAATAAATAAATAAGTAAAAAAAAAAATGTGAATGTACGTATGTGTATTTGAATATGTATTTGTGGGTGAGTAGATAAGTAGGTGGGTGGGTGAGTATATGCGTGCACATGTGTGTTGGGAGGGGGAAATGTACATATCTGTGTGTGTGTGTGTGTGTGTGTGTGTGTGTGTAACTCAGCATAGTCTTGAAGATTACTTGCTGGACCCGTGATCGCCAGTTCCAACCTCCAGGAGAGCTTAAAGCTCATGATAGCTCAGTCTATGGACTGAGGCCGGGACCTTTTACAAATCACACACGTCATCCTATTGTTCGAGGAAGACAGCAGCTGCTCGCTCATCAGTGAAATTTTTTAGTGTGAGCCAGGAGCGAAAAAAGGCTAATCAAAAGATAGCTGGGGAAGATACCAATAAACTTGCGAGCGCGGGTCAGTGTATATATATATATATAGAGAGAGAGAGAGAGAGAGAGAGAGAGAGAGAGAGAGAGAGAGAGAGAGAGAGAGAGAGAGAGAGAGATAGACAGCTGGGGAAGAAACCAATAAACTTGCGACCGCCGGTCAGTGTATATATATATATATATATATATATATATATATATATATATATATATATATATATATATATATATATATATATATATATATATAATGCCCACTGAAATGCCAGTCCCATAAAAGGGTCAAAGCGGTAGTCAAAAATAGACGGATAAGTGTCTTGAAACCTCCCTCTTGAAGAAATTCAAGTCATAGGAAGGTGGAAATACAGAAGCGGGCAGGAAATTCCAGAGTTTACCAGAGAAAGGGATGAATGATTGAGAATACTGGTTAACTCTTGCGTTGGAGAGGTGGACAGAAATGGTGTGAGAGAAAGAAGAAAGACTTGTGCAAGGAGGCAACGGAAGGAGGGGAGGCATGCAGTTAGTAAGATCAGAAGGGCAGTTAGCATGAAAATAGCGGTAGAAGATAGTTAGAGATGCAACATTCCAGCGGTAAGAAAGAGGCTGAAGACAGTCAGTTAGAGGAGAGGAGTTGATGAGACGAAAAGCTTTTGATTCCACCCTGTCTAGAAGATCAGTATGAGTGGAACCCCCCCAGACATGTGAAGCATACTCCATACATGGACTGATAAGGCCCTTGTACAGAGTTAGTAGCTGGAGGAGTGAGAAAAACTGGCGGAGACGTCTCAGAACACCAAACTTCATACAAGCTGTTTTAGCTAGAGATGAGATGTTTCCAGTTCAGTTGAAGAAGAGGGGATAGTTGTCTGGAAGGTTGTGTTGAGTTGCTAGATGGAGGAATGGAGTTTTGAGGCACTGAACAATACCAAGTTTGATCTGCCCCAACCAGAAATTTTAGAGAGATCAGAAGTCAAGCGTTCTGTGGCTTCCCTGCCTGAAATGTTTACCTCCTGAAGAGTTGGACGTCTATGAAAAGACATGGAAAAGTGCAGGGTGGTATCATCAACGTAGGAGTGGATAGGACAAGAAGTTTGGTTTAGAAGATCATTAATGAATGATAAGAAGAGAGTGAGTGACAGAACAGAACCGTGAGGAACACCACTGTTAATAGATTTAAGAGAACAGTGACCGTTTACCGCAGCAGGAATAGAACGATCAGAAAGGAAACTTGAGATGAAGTTACAGAGAGAAGGACAGAAACTGTAGGAGGGTAGTTTGGAATTCAATGCTTTGTGCCAGACTCTATCAAAAGATTTTGATATGTCCAAGGCAACAGCAAACGTTTCACCAAAATCTCTAAAAGAGGATGACCAAAACTCAGTAAGGAAAGCCAGAAGATCACCACTGGAGCAGCCATGTCGGAATCTATACTGGCGATCAGATAGAAGGTTGTGAAGTGATAGATGTTTAAGAATCTTCCTGTTGAGGATAGATTCAAAAACTTTAGATGGGCAGGAAATTAAAGCAATAGGACGGAAGTTAAAGGGATTAGAACGGTCACCCTTTTTAGGAACAAGCTGAATGTAGGCAAACTTCCAGCAAGAAGGAAAAGCAGATGTTGACAGACAGAGCTGAAAGAGTTTGACTAGGCAAGGTGCAAGCACGGAGGCACAGTTTCGGAGAACAATAAGAGGGACCCCATTAGGTCCATAAGCCTTCCGAGGGTTTAGGCCAGCAAGGGCATGGAAAACATCATTGCGAAGAATTTTAATAGGTAGCATGAAGTAGTCAGAGGGTGGAGAAGAGGGAGGAACAAGCCCAGAATCGTCCAAGGTAGAGTTTTTAGCAAAGGTTTGAGCGAAGAGTTCAGCTTTAGAAATAGATGTGATAGCAGTGGTGCCATCTGGTTAAAATAAAGGAGGAAAAGAAGAAGCAAAGTTATTGGAGATATTTTTGGCTAGATGCCAGAAGTCACTAGGGGAGTCAGATCTTGAAAGGTTTTGACACTTTGTTAATGAAGGAGTTTTTGCCTAGTTGGAGAACAGGCTTTGCATGGTTCCGGACAGAAATATAAAGTGCATGAGTTTCTGGTGATGGAAGGCTTAAGTACCTTTTGTGGGCCACCTCTCTATCACGTATAGCACGAGAACAAGCTGTATTAAACCAAGGTTTGAAAGGTTTAGGTCGAGAAAAAGAGTGAGGAATGTACGCCTCGATGCCAGACACTACCACCTCTGTTATGCGCTCAGCACACAAAGACGGGTCTCTGACACAGAAGCAGTAGTCATTCCAAGGAAAATCAGCAAAATACCTCCTCAGGTCCCACAAACTAGCAGAGGCACCTTTGCTTAGGGGGATCCTGAGGAGGGATTGGAGCAATAGGACAAGATGATCAAGATATGAATCAAGATATGAGATTGTGATCGGAGGAGCCCAACAGAGAAGAAAGGGTGACAGCATGAGCAGAAGGATTAGAGGTCAGGAAAAGGTCAAGAATGTTGGGCGTATCTCCAAGACAGTCAGGAATACGAGTAGGGTGTTGCACCAATTGTTCTAGGTCGTGGAAGATAGCAAAGTTGAAGGCTAGTTCACCACGATAGCCAGTAAAGGGAAAGGAAAGTCAAAGCTGGTGGTGAACATTGAAGTCTCCAAGAATGGAGATCTCTGCAAAAGGGAAGAGAGTCAGAATGTGCTCCACTTTGGAAGTTAAGTAGTCAAAGTATTTCTTATAGTCAGAGGATTTAGGTGAGAAGTATACAGCACAGTTAAATTTAGTTTGAGAGTGACTCTGTAGTCGTAGCCAGATGGTAGAAAACTCGGAAGATTCAAGAGCATGGGCACGAGAGGAGGTTAAATCATTGCGCACATAAACGCAACATCCAGCTTTGGATCGAAAATGAGGATAGAGAAAGTAGGAGGGAACAGAAAAGGGGCTACTGTCAGTTGCCTCAGATACCTGAGTTTCAGTGAGGAAAAGAAGATGAGGTTTAGAAGAAGAGAGGTGGTGTTCTACAGATTGAAAATTAGATCTTAGACCGCGAATGTTTCAGAAGTTAATGAAGAAAAAGTTCAGGGGGGTGTCAAGACACTTAGGATCGTCGAAAGAAAGGTAGTCCGACCTGGGGACGTTTATGGTCACCTCCCAGATGAGGACTCCGAGGCTGGTGTAGGAGTCGCCATTATAATTTTTAAATTTTTGAGTGAAGGGTGTGTGTGTTATCAGGTGTGGAGGAAGAGATTTGTCTTTAGAGAGCAGGCTGTAACTACCCCCTTGTGTTTTGAGACACAAAGGAAAACGTTCAGTGAGGTCACAGCTGGGTTTAATGATAAGTTCACAGCACCCCTTGAACAGTGCTTTAGACCTCACTGGGAGTAATTATCGTTTCGGCAGATCTTTACTGCCTCCTGCTGAGCGGATAATAGAGGTGATACTGTCTTACATTGAGGCGTGCATTCCTCACTCTTTTTCTTGACCTAAACTAAAACTTTGGTTTAGCACAGCCTGTTCTCGTGCTATACAGGATACAGAGAGGCCCACAAAGGGTACTTGAGCTTTCCATCACCTGAATCTCATGCGCTTTATCTTTCTGCCCGGAATCATGCCAAGTCTGCTCTCCAACTACCCAAAAATTCTTCATTAATAGAAAGTTCCAAACTCTTTCAAGATCTAACTCTCCTCGTGACTTTTGGCACCTACCTAAAAAAACATCTTAAAAAACTCTTCTTCTTCATCTTTCCCTCCTTTATTTCACCCTGATGCCATCACTGCCATCTCATCCATTTCTAAAACAGAACTCTTCGCTCAAACCTTTCCTAAAAATTCTACTTTGGATGAATCAAGGCTTGTACCTCTCTCTCCTTCACCCTATGAGCACTTCATGCTACCCATTAAAATCCTGTGCAGTAATATTTTCCATGCCCTCGCTGGCCTAAACCCTCGGAAGGCTTATGGACCTGATGGGGTCCCTCCTATATCTCCGAAACTGTGCCTAAGTGCTTGCACCTTGCCTAGTCAAACTCTTTCAACTCTGTCTATCAACATCTACCTTTCTTTCTTACTGGAAGTTTGCCTACATTCAACCTGTTCCTAAAAATTGTGGCCGTTTTAATCCCTCAAACTACCGTCCTGTTCCTTTAATTTCCTGCCTATCTGAAGTTTTTTAATCTATCCTCAACAGGAAGATTCTTCAACATCGATCACTTCACAACCTTCTATTTGATCGCCAGTATGGATTCCGACAAGGCTGCTCCAGTGGTGATCTTCTGGCTTTCCTTACTGAGATTCGGTCATCCTCTTTTAGAAATTTTGGTGAAAATTTTGCTGTTGCCTTAGACTAATCAAAAGCTTTTGATAGAGTCTGGCACAAAGCTTTGATTTCCAAACTACCCTCCTACTGCTTCTATCCTTCTCTCTATAACTTCATCTCAAGTTTCCTTTCTGACCGTTCTATTGTTGCTGTGGTAGACGGTCACTGTTTTTTTCCTAAATCTATTAACAGTGGTGTTCCTTTCAACCACTCTCTTCCTGTTATTCATCAATGATCTTCTAAACCAAACTTCTTGTCCCATCCACTCCCACACTGATGATACCACCCTGCAGTTTTCAACCCTTCAGGAAGTAAATAGTTCACGCAGGGAAGCTGCGAAACGCCTGATGTCTCATTTCTCTAAAATTTCTGACTATGGTAGAGCATTCTTAGTATTGTTCATTGTTTCAAAAACCCAATTCCTCCACTATCAACTCAACACAGCCTTCCATACAACTATCCCCTTCCCTTCAATGACACTCAACTGACCCCCTCTTCTACACTAACCATCCTTGATATGTCCTTTACTTATAATCTACACTGGAAAATTCACATCTCATCTCTAGCTAAAATATCTTCTTTGAAGTTCGGGGTTCTGAGTCGTCTCCGCCAGTTTTTCTCACTTCCCCACCCCCCACTCCAGCTGCTAATTCTGTAAAGGAACCTTATTCGCCCATGTACGGTGTATGCTTCACATGTATGAGGGCGATTTCACTAATACTGCTATTTTAGACAAAGTGGAATCAAAAGTATTTTGTCTTATCAATCCCTCTCCTCTAACTGATTGTCTTGAGCCTCTTTGCGCTTCTTCTAGCGCTATTTTCATGCTAACTGGTCTTCTGATCTTGCTAACTTCATGCCTCCCCTCCTCCCGCGGCCTCGCTGCACAAGACTTTCTTCTTTCTCTCACCCCTATTCTGTCCACTTCTGAAATGCAAGAGTTAACCAGTATTCTCAATCATTCATCCCTTTCTCCGGTAAGCTCTGGAACTCCCTGCCTGCTTCTGTATTTCCTCCTTCCTATGACTTAAACTCTTGGAAGAGGGAAGTTTCAAGACACTTATCCTTCAATTTTCGATGATTCTCTTGACGTCTCTTTTGGAACTGGCACCTGAGTGGGATTTTTTTTTCCTTTTCTTGGCCAGTGACCCTCTTACATTAAAAAAAAAAAAAAAAAAAATTCGGCAGTCAATTATCGCTACTTCACATCCCTCCTCGATGCAATGAGTGTGTACTTTAACTTTGACAGACAAAAAATATTAGCATTGATGACATTGATGATATTAACTTAGGATGCACAGCTATTAAGAATTTATTATAGAGGATCATATTATTTATTATAGAGGAAAAATGGCAGACAATAAAAAGATCACTATTTTTTTTTTTTTACACAATTAACTCAGTTTTATACAAATTGCATCTCTACTTACCCAAGATTAGATAGTGGGGATTCCCAAAAACAGCGTAACTTAGGATAGTATTAATAGGATAGAAGGTAATGGCTTGAAACCACAGGCAGAGGGTGAAGGTATGGAGTGTGGTTGGAACGTCGATACTCAGGGCCTCCCTTACCCTCAACTCTAGTCGGGTCTCGTCGTCCGGCACGCCCTTAGGTGCTAGCACGTATACCTGTGACGTCGCACCGACACCTGCAATCCATCTTGGCTCCTTAACCTGCGAATCTGCGCCATAAATGTATACTGCTTAAAACAACAATCTGCATGATATAAATCAAGTTTGGTACATTCTACTTTTTGTGCATTCGAATTGCACCGCGAAGAAAGAGGTTATGTATCTGCATTATCCCCATTGCATTTAGTAAATTCACTTTTATATTAGCAATCTGTCAATCGGTAAACTGCATATGAATTTTTTTATTTTCTAGTGCATGTCTATATACCAATATAATAATTATATACTTCTATAATAACACGTAGTAGTAGTAGTAGTAGTAGTAGTAGTAGTAGTAGTAGTAGTAGTAGTAGTAGTTGTATCTTAGAGAAATGTCACTCTTGTATCAGGTGTGTCTCCCTCGTGGAGAAACACCTGCGCAAACCTCTCTCCTCCCTTGGATTATGGGCCCATGTTAAGCTGTCCATCTCTGTTTCACCTTCGTTTGATATTTGCCGCTGTTACCCCTCATGGACCTAAATTTGTAGGAAATAAATAGAAACTGACCTTCTAAGCAGGAGGTAGTCAAGAGTTCGTGCTACACCAAATAAACGGCCAACGCTACAAGATATATTTCATTCATCCCTTATACTCCAACCTGAAGGAGGCAGAACGGAGGTCACCCTACCGAGAAGCGATAGCGGTGTTCCAGCCCGGTACATTGTGATACCAACTGTGGGACTGTACATTTGTCACCAGTGGTCGCCGGTACATCTGACTTCGCAGAAATAAATAACCATTCTGAGTAGGATTTTGGTTGCAGTGAAACACAGGGTATAGCAGAACTTCATACCTCTAGCGTTTCGACTATGGTTTTCTTACTGTGTTTCATCACCACCACAATCCCACTCACTTGTCCAAATTCATACAACATAACCAATTTCATGATGTACTGTACTCCAGTGCTTTTTCTTGCCGCAGTTCACAGCGCCACTATTTAGCAAAGTTTTCTAGGTGTTTTATATTCTCATAATCACATCTGGTTATGAAGTTTATACTATATTCCGTTCTTATATTCCGTTCTTCTCCAAACAATGAAATTGTTCGAATGAATGAAAGATACACTTAATGCGTTCTCCTACTTCTCTTTGTAATCACAATTAAGCACAGAACAATGTGGTCTCGAAACAAAGAGGTATGTTTTGGCACTGCTATAATTTTCTGAAACTGACACTTTTATTCTTCTTCCTTTTAGCACTAGCTTCATATGACAGTCACCTCTGAAGGTGTGTGGGATAATTATTGTGGTACTAAATCGATACAAAATAAAAGTACTGTACCAACCAGCTAGGGATAGAAATTGCAATAATCTTATATCCAAGGAGGATGCACTCCTACAGAAGCAAGCGACGCACACGCAACAGAGTGCACACGCACACGCGAGCAAGCGACGCACATGCAGAGTGAAGTCGAGCAACCAAGGCTCACCAATATCACAAGATTAGCTGCACTGCTAAACCTCATCGTGACCGTAGCACCTCCACTTCCAATAAATCTATAATCTGTGCTATGGTGTGTCAATTAATACTTTTCAACAACTCTGGAAAGAAAAATTTGTAAGACATTATTGTTAATAAAACATGATTTGAGTATGACAACATTAAACTGCCACCGAAATTATATATATATATATATATATATATATATATATATATATATATATATATATATATATATATATATATATATATATATATATATATATATATATATATATATATATATACTCGTATTTATTTATTTATTTGTTTATTTATTTTATTTATTTATCTATAGTTTCTGTGGCCAATTATAATTAAATCATCTTATTAACAATAATGTCTTACATGTTTTTCTTTCCAGAGTTGATGAAAAATGTATTAATTGACACACCATAGCACAGATTTATTGGAAGCGGAAGTGATACAGTCATGATGAGGTTTATATATATAACACACACACACAGGAGGAGGAGGCAGCAGACACCTGCCGAAACGATAATTACTCCCAGTGAGGTCTAAAGCACTGTTTAGGGAGTGTTGTGAATTTATCATTAAACCCAGTTGTGACCTCACTGAACGTTTCCCTTTGTGTCTCACAACACAAGGGGACAGTCACAGCCTGCCCTCTGAAGACAACTCTCTTCCTCCACACAAAACTAAAAGCACCTAATAACACACACACCCTTCACTCAAAAATTTCAAAATTATTATGGCGACTCCTACACCAGCCTCGGAGTCCCCATCTGGGGAGGGGACCATAAATGTCCCCAGGTCGGACTGCCTTTCTCTCGACGACCCTAAGTGTCTTGAAACCGCCCCCCTCAACTTGTTCTTCATTAACTTCTGTAACATTGGCGGTCTGAGATCTAATTTTCAATCTGTAGAACACCACCTCTCCTCTTCTAAACATCATCTTCTTTTCCTCACTGAAACTCAGGTGTCTGAGGCAACTGACAGTAGCCCCTTTTCTGTTCCCTCCTACTTTCTCTATCCTCATTTTCAATCAAAAGCTGGATGTTGCGTTTATGAGCGCAATGACTTATCCTGCTCTCGTGCCTACGCTCTTGAATCTTCCGAGTTTTCCACCATCTGGCTACGACTACAGAGTCAATCTCAAACCAAATTTATCTGTGCTGTATACTTCTCACCTAACTCTGACTATAAGAAGTTCTTTGACTACTTAACTTCCAAAGTGGAGCACATTCTGACTCTCTTCTCTTTTGCAGAGATCTCCATTCTTGGAGACTTCAATGTTCACCACCAGCATTGGCTTTCCTCTCCTTTCACTGACCATCCTGGTGAACTAGCCTTCAACTTTGCTATCCTCCACGACCTAGAGCAATTGGTGCAACACCCAACTCGTATTCCTGACCGTCTTGGAGATACGCCCAACATTCTTGACCTTTTCCTGACCTCTAATCCTACTTATGCTGTCACCCTTTCTTTTCCGTTGGGCTCCTCCGATCACAATCTCATCTCTGTATCTTGTCCTATCGCTCTAATCCCTCTTCAGGATCCCCCTAAGCGAAGGTGCCTCTGGCGTTTTGCCTCTGCTAGTTAGGGGGACCTGAGGAGGTATTTTGCTGATTTTCCTTGGAATGACTACTGCTTCCGTGTCAGAGACTCGTCTTAGTGTGCTGAGCGCATAACAGAGGTGATAATGTCTGGCATGGAGGCGTACATTCCTCACTCTTTTTCTCGACCTAAACCTTGGTTTAACACAGCTTGTTCTCGTGCTATATATGATAGAGAGGTTGCCCACAAAAGGTACTTAAGCCTTCCATCACCAGAATCTCATGCACTTTATATTTCTGCCCGTAACCATGCCAAGTCTGTTCTCCAACTAGCCAAAAACTCCTTCATTAACATAAAGTGTCAAAACCTTTCAAGATCTAACTCCCCTCGTGACTTCTGGCATCTAGCCAAAAATATCTCCAATAACTTTGCTTCTTTTTCTTTCCCTCCTTTATTTCAACCAGATGGCATCACTGCTATCACATCTATAACTAAAGCTGAACTCTTCGCTCAAACCTTTGCTAAAAGCTCCTGGCAACGCATCCCAGCCCAGACACCAACCATCCAACATACGACGACATCAAAAGGTGGCCCTCTGATGAGCGGTACCGTTGACCCATAATGGCAGCCTAACTCTGGGAACCATTTAGTCTGGTTCCTCACTTGTGACCTTGCTAGCATGGGTAGCCCTCTCCTCCTAAATGGGGCAGAGAAGGGGCCGAAGCTACCTCTAAACCCCGCTCGCCATCTTATAGGGACACACAAGTTCCTCCCACCACGACAGGGCGGTTCCCACTAAGGGGGCGGGGACATGCAAGATACCGTGAGTGGAGTCTATGAAGCAACTTACTACTTCAATTAACGAGAGCAGCAAATACAGACAGCTTCTCGCGGGTCCTAATCCTAAGCAGTGTGGCGGGGGTTACCGACAGGAGAACTCCACCAAAAATAATTCATGAAAAGCCCTCTAAACGTTCTCCCAACACTTGCCGGCGCCCTGTCCTCTGCTGTAACGTGCGTTCTTTTTACTTGACCGTCAGATTCTAACTGAGGCATGAGACAATGGGACGCCTTCACGCGCCGCGCTCTCATGAGCTAACAGTCAGAGATCATCTGATGAGGAAGAAGGAAGGAGGGCCTGGAGAGGAATGGGAAAAAGACGAGAAGGGGGAGGCAGCCAGCCCGGGCTCCCTTCACACACACACACACACACACACACACACACACACACACACACACACACACACACACACTTATCAACTTTGACCTGAACATTATTTTATAAAAATTGTAATGGTTTTATCGGAGGGACTGGGTAGGATTTTATATTTTCATGAGAAGGGCCAACTTCTCTACTTTATTATGTGGTGATTACAGTTCTCGGCGATAAGGGGAAGTAAGTGGAATTTCAATGAGTTCAGAGCATGGTGGGGAAGAGAGCATCTACACACAAACTCAGTGTACGCGGGGCGGGGGAGTAAATCATCCCGCTCTCTTTGCTGCTCTCTTCTATCTTTCTTCTATGGTGTTACTCATAATATATATATATATATATATATATATATATATATATATATATATATATATATATATATATATATATATATATATATATATATATATATATATATATATATATACATTATATATATATATATATATATATATATATATATATATATATATATATATATATATATATATATATATATATATATATATATATATATATATATATATATATATATATATATATATATATATATATATATATATATATATATATATATATATATATATATATATATATATATATATGTAATAATAAAATAATAATAATAATAATAATAAGCGGTTTACTATTTAGGCAGTTGACAAACTGAAAATGTACACAGGGGATGGGGAAAAACTTAACATTAATCCTAAAGGTAAGTCTAATCTAGGAGGGAAATACTATTGATTGATGGCTCGCACCATGGTGGGAATCGCACTGAGTCTGTACCGGTCCGTGCGCGGCGCCTTCAGGGGCGTTATTTTGTTGTGGTGTCTGGTGGCACGGACCGGGCGAGGCGCGTCGGGCGGCAGCATGTTTCTGAGACGTGGATGATGCAGTAGTCCCCTCCCAAACTTCTCCAGAGCCTCTCGGTGCCTGGTGGATATTCTGGACAGACTCAGGGTGTGTGTGTGTGTGTGTGTGTGTGTGTTTTATGTAGCAGGAACAACAAAAATCCTATAAAAAAAAAAAAATGCCCACCGAAATGCCAGTCACCAAAAAAAAAAAAAAAGGGTCCAAAGCAGTAGTCAAAAATTGAAGGAAAAGTTTCTTGAAACCTCCCTCTTGAAGGAATTCAAGTCATGGGAAGGTGGAAATACAGAAGCAGGCAGGGAGTTCCAGAGTTTACCAGGGAAAGGGATGAATGATTGAGAATACTGGTTAACTCTTGGGTTAGAGAGGTGGACAGAATAGGGGTCAGTGAAAATAGCGGTAGAAGACAGCTAGAGATGCAACATTGCAGCGATGAGAGAGAGGCTGATTACAGTCAGTTACAAGAGAGGAGTTGATGAGACGAAAAGCTTTTGATTCCACCCTGTCTAGAACAGCAGTATGAGTGGAACCCCCCAAAACATGTGAAGCATAATCCATACATGGACGGATAAGGCCCTTGTACATAGCAGCAGGGGAGTAAGAAAAACTGGCGGAGACGTCTCAGAACACCTAACTTCATAGAAGTTGTTTTAGCTAGAGATGAGATGTGTAGTTTCCAGTTCAGATTATAAGTAAAGGACAGACCGAGGATGTTCAGTGTAGAAGAGGGGGGACAGTTGAGTGTCATTGAAGAAGAGGGGATAGTTGTCTGGAAGGTTCTGTCGAGTTGATAGATGGAGGAATTGAGTTTTTGAGGCATTGAACACTACCAAGTTTGTTCTGCCCCAATCAGAAATTTTAGAAAGATCAGAAGTCAAGTGTTCTGTGGCTTCCCTGCGTGAAATGTTTCCCTCCTGAAGGGTTGGACGTCTATGAAAAGACGTGGAAAAGTGCAGGGTGGTATCATCAGCGTAGGAGTGGATAGGACAAGAAGTTTGGTTTAGATCATTAATGAATAATATGAAGAGAGTGGGTGACAGGACAGAACCATGAGGACCACCACTGTTAATAGATTTTGGGGAAGAACAGTGACCGTGTACCACAGCAGCAATAGAACGGTCAGAAAGGAAACTTGAAATGAAGTTATAGTGAGAAGCATAGAAGCCGTAGGAGGGTAGTTTGGAAATCAAAGCTTTGTGCCAGACTCTATCAAAAGCTTTTGATATGTCTAAGGCAACAGCAAAAGTTTCACCAAAATCTCTAAAAGAGGATGACCAAGACTCAGTAAGGAAAGCCAGAAGATCACCAGTAGAGCGGCCTTGACGGAACCCATACTGGCGATCAGATAGAAGGTTGTGAAGTGATAGATGTTTAAGAATCTTTCTGTTGAGGATAGATTGAAAAACTTTACATAAGCAGGAAATTAAAGCGATAGGACGGTAGTTTGAGGGATTAGAAAAGTCACCCTTTTTAGGAACAGGCTGAATGTAGGCAAACTTCCAGCAAGAAGGAAAGGTAGATGTTGACAGACAGAGCTGAAAGAGTTTGACTAGGCAAGGTGCAAGCACGGAGGCACAGTTTCGGAGAACAATAGGAGGGACCCCATCAGGTCCATAAGCCTTCCGAGGGTTTAGGCTAGCAAGGGCATGGAAAACATCATTGCGAAGAATTTTAATAGGTAGCAGGAAGTAGTCAGAGGGTGGAAGAGAGGGAGGAACAAGCCTGGAATCGTCCAAGGTAGAGTTTTTAGCAAAGGTTTGAGCGAAGCGTTCAGCTTTAGATAGAGATGTGATAACAGTGGTGCCATCTGGTTGAAATAAGTGAGGGAAAAAAGAAGCAAAGTTATTGGAGATATTTTTGGCTAGATGCCAGAAGTCACGAGTTAGATCTTGAAAGGTTTTGACACTTTATGTTAATGAAGGAGTTTTTGGCTAGTTGGAGAACAAATTTGGCATGGTTTCGGGCAGAAATATAAAGTGCATGAGATTCTGGTGATGGAAGCCTTAAGTACCTTTTGTGGGCCACCTCTCTATCATGTATAGCACGAGAACAAACTGTGTTAAACCAAAGTTTAGGTCGAGAAAAAGAGTGAGGAATGTACGCCTCCATGCCAGACATTATCACCTCTGTTATGCGCTCAGCACACAAAGACGAGTCTCTGACACGGAAGCAGTAGTCATTCCAAGGAAAATCAGCAAAATACCTCCTCAGGTCCCCGTAACTAGCAGAGGCAAAACGCCAGAGGCACCTTCGCTTAGGGGGATCCTGAGGAGGGATTAGAGCGATAGGACAAAATACAGAGATGAGATTGTGATCGGAGGAGCCCAACGGAGAAGAAAGGGTGACAGCATAAGTAGAAGAATTAGAGGTCAGGAAAAGGTCAAGAAATTACAGAAAAACACAGGATCAAGATTACAAGAAAAATTCTAGAAGACAACACTGATATCCTCACAACATGCAGTGATGAAAGAAGCACTATACATAAAAGAGAACAATCCAGCGCTAAATTTCCAAGCCCAAGACCTCAAAACCCTTCCAAGTTTTCGCTCCACCAACCAAACAGAAGCTTCGAGGTTGCAGCAGCATCAACCAATTGAGGCTACCAACACCCAATCAGAAGCCGGATCGACTCAGCGGCCCTCCCAACCAATCAGGAGTCAGAACCCGCGCACGAGCAACCCAGCTAGCGGTATAAGTGCAGCCACAACCTCGACCTCCACCAGACGCTCCATTCTCAACCACACTCACACTTAAGAAATAGCAATGTGGTCTATCCATAATCTTTAATCTACTACTTTCCTTCAGTTTCCTTTCTTTTACTTCTGTCCAAACTCTTCAATATTCTCAATCTTTCTACAAGTAAAGCAAAAAAAAGCAAAAGCTCCACTAGACTGAGCCCAGACACCGTTCTGTAAACACGTGTTCTGCCGCTCTGTCCTTCAGCCACCTCTGTGTTTATTTTTTTATTTTTTATTTATTTATCTTTTTTTTTTTTTTTTGCACGCCCTTAAGTCCTAGGGATTAGTTAAATAAAGTTTGGATTCCCATTCCCCCGTGATATTAACTTTTGTCTGTCACTTTCTTCTCCTTAGCGGCAACAGAAAGTGTCTGTTGCCACATCATCAGATTGTCTTTCCTCTCCACCTATGGAGGATCTGCCTCAGTAAGCGTGCTTTAGGGGTGAATTGACAATGTCCGGCTCCCCCTAGGCTGGTTTGGCAGGACAATCTGAACATAGAAAACTCCTACCTGACCTCCTATCACTTGCGCCCCGCTCCCCTCCTGTAGGAGGAGGGGGTGTACACCCCCTCTATGCCTTGATGGATCAGCCTCCCCTCCCACACTAAGGGGAAGGAAGAATACCGACCGACAACCCCAGACTGCCCGACTGTCTATTGACCCTGACAAAGTCATTTATGTTACTCTGCAGTTAAAGACTGATACTCGCCTCTCCTCTGTAAATTCTTTTATTATATAAAAAATAATTGACTGTAACATTGGTAATGTTGTAAGTGTTAAGAAACTTGCCAGTGGTGATTTACTTGTTCAAACACTTACGGAAGTCAAGTCATTGTTAAAGCTCCGGTTCATCCATGACATCGAGATCGAGGCTTCGATTCCAGTGTCCATGAAATAGTGTCGGGGACCTGCCTCCCACCGCGATTTTGTGGACATGGAACCGACTGAGATTGTCGATTTCATGGCTGACCAGGATGTAATTGAAGCTAGAAAGATAACTAAAATAGTTGACAGTACCAGAACGAGCACGGCCTCAGTAATTTTCTCCTTCAGTGCTGCTAAGTTGCCAAAGAGGGTTCATGCAGGATACGAATCGTCCGTTCGTCCCTACATTCAGAATCCTCTCCGTTGTTTCAAGTGCCAGCTTTACGATTACCATGGTAACGCTTGTCGTTCTTTTCACGCTTAATACAGTCAGTATATATATATGCTGGAGAGGGTCATATGGTGGAACAGTGCACATCTTTGGTAGATAAGTTAGTAACTGTTAGGGTGCTCACTCCACTTTTTCACACGTGGAAAGTGGAGAAAGAGGTCTGCACAATTAAGGCTACTGAGGGAATCTCTTACTATGAGGTGAGGATGCGAGTGAAGCAGACGCAGGCTGCGCCTGCTTCAAAACGTCTCATACGTCTCAACAGTAAGGGTTCAGCCCAAGCACTGTAGCCATCAGACTGATCCGCCGCCCACCGGATCTACCTCCACGGCCTCACCCTCAACATCTGCTTCTCCAGTTTCTAAATCTACATCTACTACTACCAAAGCCTCTACTCCTATCACTTCTGCTCCTCTACAGTTCCACTGCAAGACCTTGAACATTACGCTTAAGAGTTGCGATGGTGGCCGTGTTTGTTAGTCCTCTTGCGCTCCGAGGTGCTGCCGGGGAACCTTGCCAGTGGTGACGTCCGTAGATTTATCATTCGTCAACTCCCCAGAGCTGGTCGAGAGGCAGCGAGCATGAGAAACCCTCCTCTGGAGCGCGGGAGCAGGGACGACTTGAGAAGGGCGTTGGCGTTCAAGTTTGAAATTTATTTTATTAGACTTGTCGTTCTTTTCATTCTTGCTGGGAGTAATAGAAATAGCAGACAGAAATGGCTACAAATCAAGGACTTTGTCTGAACGGGGATAGCGAGTGCCCCAAACGCTACCTTTAATCAACTATTACTGCATACGTCAGAAGAGCTTTCTCCCACTGCTCAACTTGGAGTGAAACCCACCAAGAGATAGAACAGGTCATCCAAGGTCTCGTTAATAACGGCTACCGTAACTCCGACGTATCAAGAGTCATTAAGACGTATATGAATAAATGGAATGAGCAGCAAAACACCGAAGCACAGGAGAAGCACAAAACCATCAAGTTATTCTATAGAAACTTCATGTCAACTGAGCACAAGATAGACGAAAAAATAATAAGAAGCATAATAAACAAGAACGTGCACCCTACCGACGCAGAACAAGAGATCAAACTTATCATCTACTACAAAACAAGAAAGACATCCCATCTACTACTCCGAAACCGACCCAGCACAACCAAGACGCCATTAAAGGAAGGCCACGTCATTTACCAACACACTTGCAACAGTGAGGAGTGTGGGCCTCATTTTTACATTGGAATGACGAGGACCTCTCTATCTCGGCGTCTTACCTACCACCTTTGCAACGGAGCTATCAAAGACCACTACGCTGCCAAGCATAACTCAAGCCTCAATCGTCAAGATATCGAAAGTAAAACAACAGTACTTGATAGGGAAAGTGACTATCGACGTTTCCTCTACCTAGAAGCAATATACACAACAAGAAAGACACAATCAACAGCCAAGCAGATAACTTCCAAGTACTTCCTACAGCAAGACGCAAAGGAGCTCAGCGAGTCACGAGTTGACACAGGCGAGCCAATCACCGCGCTCGGCTCCGCCCTCTCCCGTTCCTGTGATCACCAAGATGGTATATATCCAGCCCGCTCAACAGACGCAGAGCAGACACACACGACTCGGCAGCCAAGCAGTCAAGACGTCCACCGCTCTCTCCCGACTTTGCTTCAGCAAGCTTACTGGACTCTGCTTCCAACATACTTGTTGGACTTAGTCTCTGCTTACTCGGCTGGACTTAGTCTCTGCTAGCTCGGCTGGACTTAGTCTCTGGTAGCCCGGCTGGACTTAGTCTCTACGAGACTAACTGGACTCAGTCTCCAACGAAGATTTTGTCTTCCAGCCCATTACTGACTGAGTCTTGGAGCATAGGCCGGATCCTGTCACTCCTTGCGCTGCTGCACTCTGCCCAACCGCTGGACTTAGTCTCTGAGCTCATACAGACTTTGCTAGCACTTGCCTTTGGCTAAAAACCTGGGGTTATTACCCCTTATAGACATATCCTGTTACTCAGGGTTTGGTAACACTACCAGGGGGCCCCACGGCGTTCGAGGGAGCCGCCCAACGAGCTGCGGCCCTTAGGTAGTGCTTACCATTCACTTAGTATTCGCAGGGCTTTCTTGTACTTTCCCTTTCCTTTCTTATGCGGTTTCTTTGCCCACTAGGTGGATTGCACTGTGGTACGAAGGTGAACCCCCTGGGCTTGCCTCAGGGGGGCCCCTCTAGAGGGGTGCTTATAGGAAGCAGGCAATCTCGGGCTGTAGGGTGTTAGGAAAGTCTCTCTTGAGGCAATTCCTTCCTTCCCTTCGACGCCTCTTAGAAGGTGGGGGACGTTGGAGGAGGAATTGTAGGCAGTTTTCTTCCCTAGGTAGTTGTGGTTCTGCTCCTCGGAGCAGTCTTGTTGCTAGGTCACTATAGGGAGCCAGGTCGTTCACTTGGCGGGTTTTTTTTCCCGGGCATAGGAGGTCGAATAGCGACCGACCTGTGCTCGGGCCGGCCTTACGTCCGTGAACGACTTGGACCCAACACAGAAACTGACACTATACACATTTACACACTTATGTCATGAAAAATGCCACGAATAAAGATAAAATCCAGTGACTAAAGACCCTAGGAAGAAATCTGGTTTGCTTGCCATCCTGTCAAATAATGATATATATGTCACCAAACTGATCCCTGTCTCTGACGGATACGTAATCATCACCTCAAATGATGAAGACCTTGACAAAGTATTCCAACAGAAAACAACAAGTGAACTTAATGAAAATGATTTCTACCCTCTAATTCCACCAGAACTGAGAGCAAAAAGGTCTGTAATAGTTTTCAATGTTGACCCCCACATATTCAACAACGAGGAACAAGAAATACAAGATGAGCTCCAAGAACACAACGAATGGGTTAAGAATAATCTTAGCAGCATTTACAAATTCCCCAACTCCAAAACTTTAAAAATAACTTTTAGTCAAGCTGCAACAGCACTAAAAGCTCTAAACACCGGCCTGAAAATGTTTCAGATGAGCATCCCTAAACACAGAATACAGCAAGAAAAATTCTACCAACTCCAAACTTGCTTTAGATGCTACGCCATCGAGGATCACCATACCAACGCGTGTCCTCTAGATAAAGATTATAAAGTATGCTCTGAATGTGCAGATCAAGACCATTCATGGAAAGACTGCAAGAACACTAAAAAGAAATGCATAAACTGCAAGGGTGACCACAGAACACTATCCATGACATGCCCTATGAGAAAAACAGCAATAAAAGAAAAAAGGGAAATGAATAAGAACACCAACACCTACGCAGGGGCCGCTAAGAACACAGCATCAACACAAAGTTTCTCTGCTCATACTAACATAGACAAGGTCCTTCACCTCAAAATATACTCTTGTATGCTTCATGCCCACATTATGAACATCTCTGAGCCTGGATGCTTTGAAGCTGAGCTCAACGCAACCTTCACAGCCAACAACTTGCCAACTATCAAGATCCCAAGAACCCCTAAGTCAGATCTCCTCATCAAAAAGCTCACAGAGGAAGAAGAAAAAACGGTAACAGACACAGAGATCACAATCAAACGCACACAAGACGGAAATAATAAGAAGCAAGATACCTACCAAGAGACAGGAACCATAGAGAAACCAAAAAGCAAGAACAGACTCCACAGCGGTGACATAAAATTACATATTTACACCTCAGAAAGCACAAGATGGCCACCACACCTGTCACCCACAGACCTGGTTAAGAACATCAGAGAAAATAAATTCAAGTTTACATACTCTGACCAATCCTTTGAAGATTCAGAAATTCTCCATCTTATTGAATTTAATGAAATAAAGATGGAAGAATCTTGCTGGTGCATTGTAGAAGATAGTGTTTTCTGCAAAATAAGATCAGGCCAGATTAATGATAAATCACCTCTACCCAAAGATCTAAGAAGACATAGAAAATTCTCTAAGTAAAACCAATATATAAATATAAATTTCATACAAAGAAGCAATAAATTTAACCAAACAATAAACTATACACAATAATGGCTCTTAATACACTTAAAGTAATACAACATAATGTCCAACACTGGAAAACCAGGAAAACCACACTATCAAATATTTACAGACACTTCGACCCTGACGTAATTCTAATTAACAGTCATTGTATACCAGACACCTATATTATGAGAATTCCTTCCTACAACATAATAAAGAAAAACACACTAAATAATCCTGCAGATGGTACTGCAATTGCAGTGAAACGAAATATAAAATACAAAATACTAGATGACTTTATTTCTGACTTAATTGCAATAGAAATTGAAACAACAACGGGTAAAATAATTCTGGCAACACTATATCAACCTCCAGCACGAAACTTCATACCGATCCCTGACATAATTAGACTATTTCGTAGACAAACTCCAGTATATATGATAGCAGACTTAAACGCCAATCACCCTTGTCTAGGTTACAATTATACAAACACGAAAGGCCGCCAGATACACACACTGATACACAATAGAACATTACAACACAGGGGACCTTACTTTCCAACATTTTATACACAAGGAAGGGGCACAACACCAGACATAATACTCACCAACTACAGGACATATCACAACATACATATTACACCTGGCCCTCTCACTTCCAGTGATCATATTCCTATTTTACTCACCATTTCATCATCACCCATTTTAATACCAGCTCCAAAAAAACCGAATCTAAATAGGCGGATTGGGAAAACTTTAAAAAACATATTAATGATAATATAGCAGATGCTAATCTGAATCTTACTGAAATAGAAAACATAGACAATGCAATAGAAAACTGGCATAACACAATTGATAATGCCATTAAAAATCATATCCCATTCACTAATCACCGACAATTACCTGCCCCTAAATTAACCGAAGAAACTAAACTCACAATAATTAGGTTCAATGCACTCAGACAACACTCACAACAATACGGCTGGGACATAAATCATTACAGACTGTACAGAACATTGCAAAATACCCTAGAAGCGAGGATGATAGAAGAAAGTAACAAAAATTGGCATAATTTATCAGAAGAAGTATCCGCCACATACAAAAACCCAGGTATCTTCTGGAAGAAAATAAAAGTGATCACTGGAAATAACATTCCCGAACCTGAATATCTCCTGAACTATAACAACACTAAAATATACAAAACAGAAGAAAAGGAAGAGTTACACAGACAACACTGGTCGCAAATATTTGAAGAGGAGGCAGAGGATGAAGAAGAAGAAAGTGAAGAAATATACCAATTTTTACAAAACGACCTAGACAGAATATCCCCCTACGATAACACTGACACATCACGTCTAGGAACCTGCGCTCTTGACACACAAATAACACCTGAGGAAGTAGGAAATGTGATTAAAAATATTAAGAAATCCAGTCCAGGACAAAGTGGGATAAACAAAACGATCCTCCAAGCACTTCCTGATAAAACCATCACAAGACTTACACACATTTATAATAACACCATCTCTGCAGGCTATTTTCCTGACACATGGAAAAAGGCCATAGTCCGGTTAATACCTAAACAAGGAAAAACTCCACACAAAACTGAAAACTACAGACCTATATCGCTGCTGGAGGTACCAGGAAAAATTTTAGAACGTATCATCAATAGCAGACTGAGGAGACACCTAGAATTAAACAATAAATATAACAATAACCAGTTTGGATTTAGAGAGGGCATAGGCACAACACATGTACTTGCAATCATAACTGAACAAATAGCACAGAACAAAGGAGACCGAGGACAATGTCAAATTATATTCAGAGACGTAACCAAAGCATTCGACAAAGTTTGGCACATAGGATTAAAGTTTAAGATTTTACATCAGCAACTTCCTACCACTATTGAAAAATTACTTTGTGACTTCCTTGATGATAGAACAGCAGCATTAAAAATAGACAACTACATTGGACCTTCCTTCGAGCTGGCTTCAGGAGTTCCACAAGGGAGTGTACTGTCGCCAACACTCTATACCATCTTCACAAACGATCTGGAAGCATCAGATAGAAATTTAAATATATGCTACGCTGATGACATTAGGCATTTTTACCCTGCCTAGGAGTTTTTTTTTTTTTTTTTTTTTTTTTTTAACCCATCTAAACCGTCATCTTCCCTATCAAACAAGATTGCTTTTTTTTTTTTTTATTTATTATTTTATATTTTTATTATTTATTTTTATTTCTTTACTATTAATTTTAAGCAAAACCCAGCTAAACCATCATCGTCCCTGTCAAAAAGATTGCTTTATATTTATTCTGTCTTACAGAGGAAGAGTTGAGTTGATACGGGGCCCTGTTCTACCTCTCACCGCTGCCAGATGACCGCTAACAGAGCTGGGCTACACCACCCCTTGCCGGGGGAGGGGGCCGGCCACGGGAAGCCTCCTTGCTTCTCACTACCGAGCTCAACGGCTCCCCCGACCCGCAACTCAGGGCGCAGTGCAAAGGAAGAACGACCCCATTATCTCCATACCGTAAGTGTTCTTATGTGTTTTTTTGTGTGTTGATTTTAATGTTTTGTTTTTCTTTTCAGGTGTCCGTACTACTGATGTTGGTTTTGCTACAGGTAAGTGTGGTTATCGTATCTACAGGTAAGTGTGTTTCGAATTAATAGTATTTTGGGTTTGGAGTGGCGTCATAGCGACTTAGGCTACTAGGGAAATTTCTGTTGTAATTCTGAATATTCTCTCTGTTTTCTTTGAGTTTAGTTAATGTGTGGTGTTGTAAGTCTTCTAGTCTATCCCATACCCTTTTAGCTCTTTCATGTAGTTTGATGTTTAGTGGTAGCATTTTTGTGTATTGATGGATTTGCATTTTATTCATAGTATATGGGTATCGTTGGTTGATGGCAAATCTTAGTGCTTTATTTTGAATTTTTTGTAGTTTGCTGACTTGTGTTTGGCTAAGTGCATGAGTGGGTATTGGTGGGTACTCTAGTATTGGTAGTACTAGAGCCTTCACTAGGTGAATTTTTATCTTTTCTGGCATGTGTTGTAGTCTGTACAGTTTTTTAAGTGCTGCTAAGGCCTTATTATTTCTGTCTTGAATATGTTTGTTATACCCGTTGATTGTAATAAGTAGTCCTAGACATTTACCTTCAGATTTGAATTCTATGGGATCTTCGTCTATAATAAGTGGGTTAGTGATTCTGGCACCAAGGTGTAGAGGAGTGAATTTTGTTAAGTTGGTTTTAATTCTCCATTTTTTCTCGAAATCATTTACTTTCAGTATTTCTCTTTCTGTTTGCCTGTTTAATATGTTTTTAGATTTGCCTTTATATCCAGTGATTTGGGTTATGTCATCAGCGTAGCATATATTTAAATTTCTATCTGATGCTTCCAGATCGTTTGTGAAGATGGTATAGAGTGTTGGCGACAGTACACTCCCTTGTGGAACTCCTGAAGCCAGCTCGAAGGAAGGTCCAATGTAGTTGTCTATTTTTAATGCTGCTGTTCTATCATCAAGGAAGTCACAAAGTAATTTTTCAATAGTGGTAGGAAGTTGCTGATGTAAAATCTTAAACTTTAATCCTATGTGCCAAACTTTGTCGAATGCTTTGGTTACGTCTCTGAATATAATTTGACATTGTCCTCGGTCTCCTTTGTTCTGTGCTATTTGTTCAGTTATGATTGCAAGTACATGTGTTGTGCCTATGCCCTCTCTAAATCCAAACTGGTTATTGTTATATTTATTGTTTAATTCTAGGTGTCTCCTCAGTCTGCTATTGATGATACGTTCTAAAATTTTTCCTGGTACCTCCAGCAGCGATATAGGTCTGTAGTTTTCAGTTTTGTGTGGAGTTTTTCCTTGTTTAGGTATTAACCGGACTATGGCCTTTTTCCATGTGTCAGGAAAATAGCCTGCAGAGATGGTGTTATTATAAATGTGTGTAAGTCTTGTGATGGTTTTATCAGGAAGTGCTTGGAGGATCGTTTTGTTTATCCCACTTTGTCCTGGACTGGATTTCTTAATATTTTTAATCACATTTCCTACTTCCTCAGGTGTTATTTGTGTGTCAAGAGCGCAGGTTCCTAGACGTGATGTGTCAGTGTTATCGTAGGGGGATATTCTGTCTAGGTCGTTTTGTAAAAATTGGTATATTTCTTCACTTTCTTCTTCTTCATCCTCTGCCTCCTCTTCAAATATTTGCGACCAGTGTTGTCTGTGTAACTCTTCCTTTTCTTCTGTTTTGTATATTTTAGTGTTGTTATAGTTCAGGAGATATTCAGGTTCGGGAATGTTATTTCCAGTGATCACTTTTATTTTCTTCCAGAAGATACCTGGGTTTTTGTATGTGGCGGATACTTCTTCTGATAAATTATGCCAATTTTTGTTACTTTCTTCTATCATCCTCGCTTCTAGGGTATTTTGCAATGTTCTGTACAGTCTGTAATGATTTATGTCCCAGCCGTATTGTTGTGAGTGTTGTCTGAGTGCATTGAACCTAATTATTGTGAGTTTAGTTTCTTCGGTTAATTTAGGGGCAGGTAATTGTCGGTGATTAGTGAATGGGATATGATTTTTAATGGCATTATCAATTGTGTTATGCCAGTTTTCTATTGCATTGTCTATGTTTTCTATTTCAGTAAGATTCAGATTAGCATCTGCTATATTATCATTAATATGTTTTTTAAAGTTTTCCCAATCCGCCTATTTAGATTCGGTTTTTTTGGAGCTGGTATTAAAATGGGTGATGATGAAATGGTGAGTAAAATAGGAATATGATCACTGGAAGTGAGAGGGCCAGGTGTAATATGTATGTTGTGATATGTCCTGTAGTTGGTGAGTATTATGTCTGGTGTTGTGCCCCTTCCTTGTGTATAAAATGTTGGAAAGTAAGGTCCCCTGTGTTGTAATGTTCTATTGTGTATCAGTGTGTGTATCTGGCGGCCTTTCGTGTTTGTATAATTGTAACCTAGACAAGGGTGATTGGCGTTTAAGTCTGCTATCATATATACTGGAGTTTGTCTACGAAATAGTCTAATTATGTCAGGGATCGGTATGAAGTTTCGTGCTGGAGGTTGATATAGTGTTGCCAGAATTATTTTACCCGTTGTTGTTTCAATTTCTATTGCAATTAAGTCAGAAATAAAGTCATCTAGTATTTTGTATTTTATATTTCGTTTCACTGCAATTGCAGTACCATCTGCAGGATTATTTAGTGTGTTTTTCTTTATTATGTTGTAGGAAGGAATTCTCATAATATAGGTGTCTGGTATACAATGACTGTTAATTAGAATTACGTCAGGGTCGAAGTGTCTGTAAATATTTGATAGTGTGGTTTTCCTGGTTTTCCAGTGTTGGACATTATGTTGTATTACTTTAAGTGTATTAAGAGCCATTATTGTGTATAGTTTATTGTTTGGTTAAATTTATTGCTTCTTTGTATGAAATTTATATTTATATATTGGTTTTACTTAGAGAATTTTCTATGTCTTCTTAGATCTTTGGGTAGAGGTGATTTATCATTAATCTGGCCTGATCTTATTTTGCAGAAAACACTATCTTCTACAATGCACCAGCAAGATTCTTCCATCTTTATTTCATTAAATTCAATAAGATGGAGAATTTCTGAATCTTCAAAGGATTGGTCAGAGTATGTAAACTTGAATTTATTTTCTCTGATGTTCTTAACCAGGTCTGTGGGTGACAGGTGTGGTGGCCATCTTGTGCTTTCTGAGGTGTAAATATGTAATTTTATGTCACCGCTGTGGAGTCTGTTCTTGCTTTTTGGTTTCTCTATGGTTCCTGTCTCTTGGTAGGTATCTTGCTTCTTATTATTTCCGTCTTGTGTGCGTTTGATTGTGATCTCTGTGTCTGTTACCGTTTTTTCTTCTTCCTCTGTGAGCTTTTTGATGAGGAGATCTGACTTAGGGGTTCTTGGGATCTTGATAGTTGGCAAGTTGTTGGCTGTGAAGGTTGCGTTGAGCTCAGCTTCAAAGCATCCAGGCTCAGAGATGTTCATAATGTGGGCATGAAGCATACAAGAGTATATTTTGAGGTGAAGGACCTTGTCTATGTTAGTATGAGCAGAGAAACTTTGTGTTGATGCTGTGTTCTTAGCGGCCCCTGCGTAGGTGTTGGTGTTCTTATTCATTTCCCTTTTTTCTTTTATTGCTGTTTTTCTCATAGGGCATGTCATGGATAGTGTTCTGTGGTCACCCTTGCAGTTTATGCATTTCTTTTTAGTGTTCTTGCAGTCTTTCCATGAATGGTCTTGATCTGCACATTCAGAGCATACTTTATAATCTTTATCTAGAGGACACGCGTTGGTATGGTGATCCTCGATGGCGTAGCATCTAAAGCAAGTTTGGAGTTGGTAGAATTTTTCTTGCTGTATTCTGTGTTTAGGGATGCTCATCTGAAACATTTTCAGGCCGGTGTTTAGAGCTTTTAGTGCTGTTGCAGCTTGACTAAAAGTTATTTTTAAAGTTTTGGAGTTGGGGAATTTGTAAATGCTGCTAAGATTATTCTTAACCCATTCGTTGTGTTCTTGGAGCTCATCTTGTATTTCTTGTTCCTCGTTGTTGAATATGTGGGGGTCAACATTGAAAACTATTACAGACCTTTTTGCTCTCAGTTCTGGTGGAATTAGAGGGTAGAAATCATTTTCATTAAGTTCACTTGTTGTTTTCTGTTGGAATACTTTGTCAAGGTCTTCATCATTTGAGGTGATGATTACGTATCCGTCAGAGACAGGGATCAGTTTGGTGACATATATATCATTATTTGACAGGATGGCAAGCAAACCAGATTTCTTCCTAGGGTCTTTAGTCACTGGATTTTATCTTTATTCGTGGCATTTTTCATGACATAAGTGTGTAAATGTGTATAGTGTCAGTTTCTGTGTTGGGTCCAAGTCGTTCACGGACGTAAGGCCGGCCCGAGCACAGGTCGGTCGCTATTCGACCTCCTATGCCCGGGAAAAAAAACCCGCCAAGTGAACGACCTGGCTCCCTATAGTGACCTAGCAACAAGACTGCTCCGAGGAGCAGAACCACAACTACCTAGGGAAGAAAACTGCCTACAATTCCTCCTCCAACGTCCCCCACCTTCTAAGAGGCGTCGAAGGGAAGGAAGGAATTGCCTCAAGAGAGACTTTCCTAACACCCTACAGCCCGAGATTGCCTGCTTCCTATAAGCACCCCTCTAGAGGGGCCCCCCTGAGGCAAGCCCAGGGGGTTCACCTTCGTACCACAGTGCAATCCACCTAGTGGGCAAAGAAACCGCATAAGAAAGGAAAGGGAAAGTACAAGAAAGCCCTGCGAATACTAAGTGAATGGTAAGCACTACCTAAGGGCCGCAGCTCGTTGGGCGGCTCCCTCGAACGCCGTGGGGCCCCCTGGTAGTGTTACCAAACCCTGAGTAACAGGATATGTCTATAAGGGGTAATAACCCCAGGTTTTTAGCCAAAGGCAAGTGCTAGCAAAGTCTGTATGAGCTCAGAGACTAAGTCCAGCGGTTGGGCAGAGTGCAGCAGCGCAAGGAGTGACAGGATCCGGCCTATGCTCCAAGACTCAGTCAGTAATGGGCTGGAAGACAAAATCTTCGTTGGAGACTGAGTCCAGTTAGTCTCGTAGAGACTAAGTCCAGCCGGGCTACCAGAGACTAAGTCCAGCCGAGTAAGCAGAGACTAAGTCCAACAAGTATGTTGGAAGCAGAGTCCAGTAAGCTTGCTGAAGCAAAGTCGGGAGAGAGCGGTGGACGTCTTGACTGCTTGGCTGCCGAGTCGTGTGTGTCTGCTCTGCGTCTGTTGAGCGGGCTGGATATATACCATCTTGGTGATCACAGGAACGGGAGAGGGCGGAGCCGAGCGCGGTGATTGGCTCGCCTGTGTCAACTCGTGACTCGCTGAGCTCCTTTGCGTCTTGCTGTAGGAAGTACTTGGAAGTTATCTGCTTGGCTGTTGATTGTGTCTTTCTTGTTGTGTATATTGCTTCTAGGTAGAGGAAACGTCGATAGTCACTTTCCCTATCAAGTACTGTTGTTTTACTTTCGATATCTTGACGATTGAGGCTTGAGTTATGCTTGGCAGCGTAGTGGTCTTTGATAGCTCCGTTGCAAAGGTGGTAGGTAAGACGCCGAGATAGAGAGGTCCTCGTCATTCCAATGTAAAAATGAGGCCCACACTCCTCACTGTTGCAAGTGTGTTGGTAAATGACGTGGCCTTCCTTTAATGGCGTCTTGGTTGTGCTGGGTCGGTTTCGGAGTAGTAGATGGGATGTCTTTCTTGTTTTGTAGTAGATGATAAGTTTGATCTCTTGTTCTGCGTCGGTAGGGTGCACGTTCTTGTTTATTATGCTTCTTATTATTTTTTCGTCTATCTTGTGCTCAGTTGACATGAAGTTTCTATAGAATAACTTGATGGTTTTGTGCTTCTCCTGTGCTTCGGTGTTTTGCTGCTCATTCCGTTTATTCATATACGTCTTAATGACTCTTGATACGTCGGAGTTACGGTAGCCGTTATTAACGAGACCTTGGATGACCTGTTCTATCTCTTGGTGGGTTTCACTCCAAGTTGAGCAGTGGGAGAAAGCTCTTCTGACGTATGCAGTAATAGTTGATTAAAGGTAGCGTTTGGGGCACTCGCTATCCCCGTTCAGACAAAGTCCTTGATTTGTAGGCTTGATATAAACTGTAGTCTTGAATCCCACTCTGCTTCCTGTCACGAGGATATCGAGGAAGGGAAGGCGTCCTTCGCATGCTTCTTCGTAAGTTAAGTTGAGTCTAGAGGCGCTGATAAAACGCTGTCTGAGATCCTGCAGTTCCTGAACGTTCTTGACTTGAACGAAAATGTCGTCTACTTAACAGCAGGAAAGAGAGGACTTGTTGTCAGCGAGCAGGGATGATTCAATACTGCCCATGAAGAAATTCGCGAACAGTACTCCTAGTGGGCTGCCCATTGCTACGCCGTCAATCTGTTGGTACATATTACCACTAGGGCAGATGAACGGTGCCTCCTTCGTCCAGATCTGCAGTAATGTCTTCAGTGTATTTTCATGAATTTTCAGGGGCGTAGTTTCTTCGTTCTAGTAAACTTGTTGGAGGATGAAATCGATTGTAGTATCAACGGGGACATCGCCTCCCTCTCTACGTCGAGGGAGGCGATGAGGTGGTTCTCAGCAGGCGGGGCGTCTCGTAGAATCTCGAGGAAATCCGCAGCCGACGAAAGGCTGTATGTGTTCGATACGTAAGGTGTCAGCATTTCATTCAATTTCTTGGCTATGTTGTAGGTAGCCGTGGGTATTTGGGAGATGATAGGGTGTAGAGGTGTGTGTGTGTGTATATATATATATATATATATATATATATATATATATATATATATATATATATATATATATATATATATATACATATATATATGATGATAGGGTGTAGAGGTATATATATATATATATATATATATATATATATATATATATATATATATATATATATATATATATATATATATATATATATATATATATATATATATATATGATGATAGGGTGTAGAGGTATATATATATATATATATATATATATATATATATATATATATATATATATATATATATATATATATATATATATATATATATATATATATATATATATATTATTTGATAATAGGGTGTAGAGGTGTATACATATATATATATATATATATATATATATATATATATATATATATATATATATATATATATATATATATATATATATATATATATATATATATATATATATATTCATCTTACATCTTACCTGCCAGCAGCAGTACATTCACGATCAGACACAGCATCAACACCATCTCTTAGAATGAAGGGCAGTTATGCAAATGTCTGCCTGTAAAAAAAAATAATAATGAATTATTTATTTATTAATAATAATAAGACACTCAATATATATATATATATATATATATATATATATATATATATATATATATATATATATATATATATATATATATATATATATAACTGTTATGACCAAGTTCAGACCCTATCACAGTTGCCACTATATTGGAGTCAGTTTTCCATAGGCTAACTCCTTCTAGACTAGTGCAGACATAAACACGTCGAATCTATGCACTTCTTGGTCATTGACCATTATTAAATATTTGAGATTGCCACTCCGTTCAACACACCAATGGAGAAGGAATTATAGATGGGGAAGGCATTATAACAAACACCACTTTAATCCTCCAAGCTAGAAAGAACTAATGAACCCCCTTCTAGAGCACAGACAATGTAGACCAGGGGGATCTCAACCTTTTGGAAGCTGGGCACCACTAAAGCTGATTCAGTGCAGTTCGGGCCCCCTTCCTCCCTGCACCATCCACTCAATCCCCTCCCTAACTATATCATCATAGATAGAATCAGATAGGCAGATGGATAAATAACCCTTGGCTAGGCTATTATTGTATTGGTTCACACTATGATTATTGTCATTATTATTTTTTTTTTCCCACCTGTCATTAGCTCATGCACCCTCCCAGAAGAGTGTCTGCCTTCCCCCGGTTAAGAGCCATTAATATGGACAATATACTACCAGGGCGAGAACAATACTTTCCAAGGGAAATATTACAAACACCCTGGTTAGGTATCAGTATAATCTACAATCTCCCAGAAGACAGGTTCCCACCTCCTATAAAATCGGCAGAAATCCGAGAAGAAAGTAGGCAGCTGTAGGCTAGCACAGATATAATACAATCTTCTGGTTTGCCCCACTCATCATTGTGGACAACAGATGCCAGTAACATTTAACGAACACACGACACTCAAGACACGCACTAGACCCACAAGATCCTGCATTTAGGCAGAAAGGGGAAGAAGACAAGAGCCTGCTCCTGTCGGAATACTCTGTACAATGGCAAAAAAATACCCCAGATAGCTGGACAACGTGAGACTGTGCTCAGAGTCACACTCTGTTCACAGGAGTAGCCGGAACTCGAACAACAAACACTCTCTTGCTCCATATCTGGCTTCTCCCAGATCTTGGCCTCCTGTAGGGTCTAAATAGTATAATAATAATGTTATACTGTAATCCTATCCCTAGATATACAGTAATATGCCCTCCCTAGACACACCTTCCCACGCCTAGCTAAGCACCATGTCTAGTCTATAATATCCAGCTGGCTACTAAGTTGTGCAGCTGTGGGAATGTCCGTTTAATTCGTCCCCGACGCAGACACAAGAGGGTAAAAGCGTGTTGAGAGGGAAGGAAAGGGGGCAGTGGAGGTCTGGGGGTTGAAAAGTCCAGCCACTACCTCACTCCCTCACTCACTGCTAACTATTTGGAAGGCTTAGTGAAAACTAATTACACTGTGGGGAAAGAGCAACTGTTCTTCTATATCCTTTATCAGTTTTAACTTTCAAGTAGGAATGGGAGTGGGGAAAATCGGGTGGGGAAGATCAACTTTTCTTGACTTTTCTCTTGACTCGATGCTTCTGCGACACTCTCTCTCTCTCTCTCTCTCTCTCTCTCTCTGTGTGTGTGTGTGTGTGTGTGTGTGTGTGTGTGTGTGTGTGTGTGTGTGTTCAGCTTTCCCTTTCTTCTCGCTATCTTTGTTCGCTGCACATAATATATAATATATATATATATATATATATATATATATATATATATATATATATATATATATATATATATATATATATATATATATATATATATATATATATATATATATATATATATATATATATATATATATATATATATATATATATATATATACTGTTACATAAAGTTTACTAGTATTCAAAGTTAATTCAGCTCTGACAGAACCATTACAAAAATTAAGAATTTCTTTCATGAATGATAATATTTACAAAGTTTACAGTTCAAGCACGCAACAGGATCATAAATAAATCTTAGGAACCAACATTACATAGTTAAAAGGGAGAAAACACAAGAAAATCACGAAACACAATGATCACGACCAATCATGTTGCCTCTGTGTGGGTAAGAAAAAGATTAAAAAGAAACGAAATGTTACCACTGAAAAAAACACAGAAGAATACCACTCTAAACAGAAAATAAAATACAGTAAAGGAAAATTAGGCTTATCATTCACTGGCAGGCCACTCCAAAAATAAAAGTACATTAGGGATTAGCATTACGCACATGATTAGCGTAACTCCCAAAGAGAATGTGCAATGTACACTCCACTAAGTGACTGAAAAGGTATGAAATAAATAAAGAAAAACTAACAGGCCAAACTTACACACACACACACACACACACACACACACACACACACACAATCCCGGGCCCGGAGAGGCAAATGGGCGAGCCTCTTAATATGTAGGCCCTGTTCACCTAGCAGCAAGTAGGTATGGGATGTAACCCGAGGGGTTGTGACCTCGCTGTCCCGGTGTGTGGTGTGCCAGTGGTCTCAGTCCTACCCAAAGATCGGTTACTATGAGCTGAGCTGAAACTTTCCGTAGCGGAACGGCTGGCTGGGTGACCAGCAGACGACCGTGGGTGAATCGCGCACACACACACACACACACACACACACACACACATATATATATATATATATATATATATATATATATATATATATATATATATATATATATATATATATATATATATATATATATATATATATATATATATTGTGTGTGTGACGAGAAAGCAAGTAGAGATAGCGAGAACAAGAGTAATGAACAGGAAAGTAAGGCAGGAGAAAGATAAACAAGGAAAAGATAGGGAGAGAGCGAGAAGAGACGTGTCAGTGATGGGTAAAGGAATGCGCGACAGAAATTACAGTTAAACTTATTAATATAAGAAGTTGATCGTCCGCAACCGATTTCCCCTATTTCCTTTTGCTTCTAAAAAGAAAAAAATAAATAAATAAATAACTGAGTAGATCCTGTAGCAGAGAGATTGCTCTTTTCAGTAGTGTAGTTTGTTCCCACTCAGTCCCCACCCCCCAAATGGAGTCCCTAGAGTTTTTGTAATATAGTGTTCAGTGTGAAGGAGAGATACGATGCGTTTGTAGCGCATGGCGTGGCAGATCCAGCCCGGGCCGGCGTAGATGCCTTTGTTTTAGTAGGCGGTGAGATTCAAGACAGAGGCGTGCTGTACATAGTCCAGGTGCAAGCGTACTTAAGAAGGCTTATATCTTTTAAAGTTCTAGGACTGAGGACTGGAAGGGCCAATGTCACAAATCCAAGTTCTGAGAAAAGCGTGTTTGATATATTGCATCCTTTATTAAAAATCAGGTAATTACAGCAAATGAAAGATTTTATCTATGGTAGTTGCTTACATTATAACCTGTTATTTCCTGTTCAAGGCATTGTGTTGTATATATATATATATATATATATATATATATATATATATATATATATATATATATATATATATATATATATATATATATATATATATATATATATATATATATATATATATATATAATTTTTTTTTTTCTATCAAGGCATGTATAGTGTCTGCTTCCATGTGTATCTGGCCAGGTTCTAAGAAGAACTGTGTTATTTTTATCCCCCTTACTCATGGAAACATGCATAAGCATGGCTGTAAATAAATAGTTCCTGTTTTGGCACCACACGAGTGACTGTAAAGTCTAATGTCCTTAATGTCGTCTGACAGGCCAATTAACCATTTCATTACACATTACATTTCTTGGCTACTATTTCATCCCGTATCATGCAGTGTGCTTTGTTTCCGTCCACAATGGAAAAACTGTTAAGTTGTATGCTACAAGTTGTCTCTTGTAGCAAACGATTCCTGTCTGTAACATTGGGCATGGCAAAGGATGTAGTAACAATTCCCATTTTTAGCAACATTTTTTTTTTTTTTTTGTAAGCCATCTCTGCCAGTTCATGGTGTTTAGTGTCCTGGGCTGGGTGATTGAAGGACAGATTGAGGTCTTCGTTAAACACTTTTTTTTTATAGTGGCATGTTGTTTTCATGGCAGTATTCTTTGTACATTCAATAGATCTGAGATATTATGAGATCTGGATTCAATTTTTTTTTTTTTTTTCTGAGTCTGCTCTAGGATAATGACTTTTCCAGGCTGGGAACTTGTTGACATGCTTCTTAATCATCCCAAGTGATTTGGGGGATATTTTTTGTCCCCATGTTTTCCCATATTTTTTTCTTCTATCCGGTGCTACAATACCACTTTCAGACTGTCGCATCTTCTCTGATACAACTCTACCTTTCTTGAGCGTAATACCAAAGCTAGATCAAAACATCTTTTGGCACACTTCTTTTTCAAGTATTGCTTCTGTAAGAAAGTAGTGCCTTGAATATTTTCTTCGGCTTTCACCTTCTTCGCTGCATCGCAACCTCGAAGTTTTCTTATTTTCTTTAATAATCAAACCACAAAGGATTTGATTTTGTGCTTCTGGTGTCGCATTTCTGTATTCTTGGTATATAACCTTCTCATAGCACCTTCTCCAACAAGTTTCTCGGCATGGGTTTCTCAAAGATTGACCTATAACCAATTTTCCTGTAATGGAAACATATTCCTCTCCTCTCGCCTTCTTTTTACGAACATTTCTCTTCCACAGTGAGGATTGTCTTATCAATTTTCTATTCCGATGTTTTCCTGTTACTGGTATATCATCTGTTATAAAAGAAAGAAAACAAAATCAGCAAAAAAATAATAAAGTTCATAACATTCTTAACTTGATGTTAACTATTCATAAGATTTATTAGTATATTAACGTAATCATAAAAAAAAATAATAGTATAAAGCTCAAGCTATATAGCTTCAGAATTGTATCTTATTACCTAGGAAGGATTCCTCTTCTTCATCAGATTCATTTGAAGACGGTTTGTAAACAGTCTTTATCAACAACAGAATTATCCGTAGCACTCTCCTCCATTATGATGATCTAGTGTAAAGGCTGCAGGAGGGAGACTGATGGGAGGCCGAGATGTGAGCTGTCAGGGGACTGGCTAGCGCGTCCATTCATGTTTCAGCTTGCTAAGTTCTGATATGCTCTAATGAACATTCACTGATACCCCACATAACTACTGCTGATTTTGCTATGGTTAGTAATAAGTCATACAACCACATTCGTAACAGAAGTAATGGTTAGAAATATACTTCTAAAGTTTAGTACATAAATAAGTTATAAACAGCATAGCGTATAAGAAACGCTGAAGTTGACATTGTCCTTTCGCCTGGCCTTCTATGGTAAGTGAATGCAAGAAAATCCAATCTTTATATTGGCCCTTCTAGCATCAATAATTTTCTTTTGTCACATGACTGGCTGAGAACAGAGCGCTAGTGTAGCTCCCTTGACGCGTGGACGACATTGGCCATTCTTGCAGTGATAGGTAAATTTCTAGTTCATTGATGAGATTATCTAAAATTGGCCATGGTTTGACATTGGCCCTTCTTGCTCTCAGCCCTAGAATTAACGTTGCTTTTGCTGTATAACGCTTATATTATTATTATTATTATTATTATATACCATACAAGGGCCTACGGAGGGCCAAAATTTTCGAAGAAGCCTGATATCTGACGAGAAAGCATTGGTAACTTTAATTCCAGTTGCTCCTGTGTCACAGGAGCAACAGTCTCGCCTGGTTGCGTTGGTGCCCATAGTATTTTTGATAGGAGCAGTCTCTGTCATCTCCCCTCTATTCTTGGCTGAATGAAGTCTCTTGTAGTTCTATTGTGTATGCTGGTGTGTTGTGTGCTTGTTAAATGCTACTAATGTCAGGATTCGCTGTTGTTTTTGCCTGGAATTAGAGGATTATATCTTAATTTGCACTAGGCTATACAGTTGGCAAGGTTCTTCTCAGATTTCCACCAGTTTTATAGGAAGTGGGAGTTTGTCTTCTTGAATACAGTGGCCCAATTTTTTTAAACGTGGTGTTAGTAGCTACTAATATCAATGTGGCTGATTCTTGGTACGTATCGTTTTTTAAACCATGGTGTTAGTGTCAGCTCGTTGGAGACACCACAGGTTTCTATTATAATTGTTGTTGTGTCCTACCCCTCCCCAACACGAAACACCAATGATATTCACAATTCATATGCAATTAAAAGTTATGTTAAAATATCATAATATATCAATATACTTATGTACTAAAAGAAAACAGTATCCATCATCATAAGGAAGAAATTAAGTGTTTATAAATTCGTTCGGGCTCCTTTACCCATGTGAGTTATGGTTCATTTACATTGTGCAGACTATCCGCCAGAATGAAAGAGCTGTCGATTTCCATCACCTCTCCAAGGTTTACAGCATCTTCACATGATAATTGCAACAATGAAGTATTATTTTAATGCATAACACATTGAATTTTATCCTTGGTCAGAAACATGTTATATGCTTTAACTGGGCTTTGTCAAGCTTGGGTGTGAGGGAGAACAGGAGCCCACGATCTCTTGCTCTCAGAAACAAGATGTTGTAGCCAGAAATGCCCTAATAGCCTTTTGTGGAGGAAAACGGCACAAAAAAGGTAAGGTGAGTATATTAACACGGCAAAGACAACAAGGTGACCACACGATGACCAAACCACTGTTGAGCGCGAGGATTGGCCTGCTGAGTTACCGGGGTTGGGTGCACCGGTAAGAATCCACTCAGCAGAAGGCCGGGGAAGTGAAGTCCACAAGCTGGAGTGTAGTGGGGAGACAGTGGTGGTGTCTGGTCGGCCAGTAGAGCCAAGGAGGAGAAAGAGCACGAAGCCCAGGCGTGCAGCTTTCCCAGGTGAGACGAGGAACCACCGAGGGACAGAAGGCAAGGTGTGCTCTGTGTGGAGGCAGGCTGGTGTCTGCCCTGGTTCGCCAGCCTGGGTGTGGCGTTGCCTCGGAATCGCCGGGTACCAGGGAGTAGGAGGGGCCAGGGGTAGTAAAGAGATCGGCAGACTTGAACTACGTGTATAACAAGGCTGGCAGAGCGTATGTAAAGAGGCCGACAGGGCGTAGGTAGTTAAGCCAGTTCGATGTGCATGTATATCCCTCACACAAACAAGAATCTGCTGGAAGTAGATTAAGAGTTAGGAAGATCTGCTTAGCAGGTCAGCACCCAAATTATCTTTCCCTGCCACGTGAACGACTCTGAGTTTATAATCTTGAAGGGACAAAGCCCAACGTAGTCGATCATTCTTTCCTCTAAAGGTTGACAGGTACAGCAGAGGCTTGTGATCCACCTCCAAAATAAATTCCTTACCGCGAAGGTAGAAATCAAACCGCTTTACAGCGAAGACAATCGCAAGGCACTCCCGCTCAATCTTGGAGTACCTTGTTTTACGGGCGAGTAACTTCCGACTGGCGTAGGCGATGGGATGGGGACAGTCGTCGTAGTACGGCTAGAAGCATCGGTCCTCAGGACTAAGATCAGATCCGGGTTCGGCAGACGGAGCACTGGGGGATCAGGAACAGTCTTCTTCAGCAAATCAGATAAAGGGCCAGTGTATTCAGCTGCCTGCGGGATAAATATGAGGTAAAGGGACATTAGCCCAAGGAAAGCTTTGAGAAGCTTCTTGCTGGCAGGCGGAAGCATGGTAGTGATGGCTTCGGTCTTGTCATGCTGAGGTCGAACGTTCGTCCCGTCGTTGATGAATCTGAGGTAACGAACGGAGGTGACTCCAAAACAACAATTGGATGGCTTCACGGCGAGATGATGTTCTCTCAGTCGTTCCAGGACTCCTCGGAGAGCTTCTAGATATGTAGACCAGTCCTTTGAATAAACAAAAATATTATCAAAGTAAAAGGAGACATTAGAGAGTCCAGCAAGAACAATGAGCATGAGGTGTATATAGGTAGCACAGGCAGTAGAGAGACCGAAGGGCATGCGGCGAAACCACATTAACCCCAGGTGGGTTGGAAAAGCTGTGAGAGCTTTGGCCCTGTCGGTAAGAGGTATCTGGTAATATGCCTTGCACAGGTCCAACTCGCTGAAATACTTGGATCCTGAGAATTTATGCAAGTCCTCGGTAATGCTGCAGGTGGGTTCTGCATGGAAAACAGTGGTAGAATTTAATTGATGGCAGTCAATAGCCATCCTTTATGAATTGTCTTGTTTCCTTACCATCACAACAGGAGAACAGTGAGGAAAGGACGAGCGTTGGATGATTCCTTGATGGAAGAGAGTCTCGACTTCTTGTTCAAAAGATGGTTAAAGATGGACAGGAACTGGATAAACCTTGGCTTGGACTCGCTCAGTCGTGGTGAGAGTGATGTCGTGTTCCAAGCTAGCGCAGCGACCTGGAACATCTGAAAAGACATCTTTAAATTCTCCTAAGATGCCTTCAATGCTGGAGTGCTGGTCCCCGGTGAGGGATTCTTCTATTTGAGGCTTAACGGTAACAAGGGCCTCTGAGGAACTCTGGGTCGTCGGGAGCTAGAAAACTTTGCTGGAAAACGGCTCCTCGATGACGGCGGGTCCATCTTTCCCACGCGCCGAGAGTGCCTCTAGTGCTGTCACTTCCTCCAGGACCTGTACACACTGAACTTGGGCCCTGCGGTGGTACTTCTTCAGGATGTTAATGTGAAAGACTTTAGGCTCTTGGAGAAGATCAACGAGATAATCAACTTTCCCCTTTTTCTGTAGGATCATGTAGGGACACTTCCAGGATACAAGGAGCTTACTGGTGTCGCTGGGTAGAAGAACGAGGACCTCGTCCCCTGGCCTGAAAGTCCTATCTTGAGACTTGAGGTCGAAGTAAGTCTTGTAGAGGCAGCGACTGATTTCAGCATTTTGGGCGGCGATCTTGCTGCATTCTTCCAGTTTGTCTCATAACATTGCCTTTCAATGCAACCGTTGCCACTGGGGTGGTAAGGCGTGGTGAAAATCAGCTTGACTCTCAATAGCCAAAGTAATTCTTGCATTAGGGCTGAAGTGAATTGGGTCCCACGATCAGAAAGAACCTCACGAGGGATGCCGACTCGGAAAAAGAAGGTGAGAAGGGCTTCAGCCACTGAAATTGAAAGGGGTTGGCTTGGTAAAGCTCTGAGCTGGACGTGCAATGATGTGGAAAGCCTAGGAAGATATAGCTGGTTTAGAAGCTGGAGGCTGATCATCATAGTTGAAGGTAGGATATGGTTCCTTAGGAACCTTAAGAACCAGGGACATTACCAATTAGGACGTTGGCGAACTTTATGGGAGCCCGAACTACATCAGTCCAGCCTTCAAAGTAAGGACACCTGATGTAACAACGAAGAACAAGAAAGGTGTCAACCCAGCCCAGGTAGTCGACCACTTGACACCGGTGGTAGTTGATGAGGTCGGCATCAGGAAGAACTTCTTCTGCAATGACAATGCAGGTACACCCAGAATCTCTAAGGATGGAAGATGTCCAAGATCCCTTAACAGTACCTGCAACAAAGGGTCGAGGAACACGGTGCTCAGAGAGACAAAATCCTACAGTAAGACAGAGGACTTTCTTTAAAGGCCCGTGGATTCTTGGGACACCGGGGCCTGATGTGGCCCAACTCACCACAGCCATGACACTTGATGGTGGAGGGAACAGTCGGTGTAGATGATGAGTGAGCAGGTGGTGACGTCTTTGACGTGGGCTTCGACTGTCGTGGAGCAGGCTTAGCGGAAGATCGACTGGAATAGTGTGCCGAGGTCCAATCATCAGCTAGCTGGACAGCGCTGTTAAGAGACGAAAGTCTGTGCTCTTTGATAAAAGTGCGGAGATCAGGACAAAAGTCTGTGCTCTTTGATAAAAGTGCGGAGATCAGGACACAAAGAAGCCAAGAACTGGTCTAGTACCACGAAATTTTCAAGGAATCAAAATCTTCTTGAACCTTAGAAGCCTCCAACCAGTTCTGGAATAGACAGGTTAAGTGAACTGCAAACTGTGTATAATTTTCCCCGTCTCTAATCTAGGTACTGCGGAAATCGAGGCGATATCAGTCTGGAGTCTTCTTAAATCCTGCCAGCAAGGACTTCTTCAGCTCACCATAATCACTTGTAATCTGAAGAGAGGGAGACGTACAATTCTGCAGCTTTTACTGTCAACAGACACCCTTACCTGACAGCATACGTACCCTTGTCAAGCTCTAACAGTTCTGCTACTCTCTCAAAGCGAGTGAGATAGGCAGCTATGTCCTCTCCGTCCTGGTATGCTAGTAATTTGGGACGAGCAGCTGCCTCAGGGATAGTAAGAGTGTCAGGCTTACCTGGCGCAGACAGACGCATTCGCTCACTTTCAGTTGCAAGACGAGCAAGTTCTAACCTTTCTTGTTGCTCCGCTTCTTCCTTCCGTGCTTGTCGCTCCGCTGTTCGTTCTTCTCGCTCATAGGCTTGCTGGTGGGCGACATATTGTCCTATTTCTGCTCCTGAGAGGCCCAGCTCGATAGCCTGCCTCTTAAGTTCCTCAAAGGAAGACATGGTAAACACAGTTGTAACACAAAAATAATAGGATAATACTAATATCCAAGAGAGATACCAAAACAACCAAAAACATACAAGGAAACCAACACCTCGCACAAGCCGTAAAAGACAAACTTGGACGGCAGTAATAAAATTGTAGAACAATCTGTCAATCTTGACACTGATGTGATAATCACAAATTAGTCACTCAATATACAAAAAACAGCATACAAAACAATATACAAAACAGCAACTTACAGGAATGAACGTCTGTAAGGGACTCACTTCCGGGCCTCAGACAATAAGTGCGCGCTCAAGGCGACTTTAAACTGAAATCCTCTCAAAGGGCTGGAACAATGAATTAAACAATTAATCAGACAAGTATCCTGGCAAAGTCGCCACATGCGAGGGAAAACGGGAGGCCACGATCTCTCGCCCTCAGAAACAAGATGTTTTAGTCAGGAATGACCTAATAGCCCTTTGGGGAGGAAAACGGCACAAAAGAGGTAAGGTGAGTATATTACCAAGGCAAAGACAACAAAGTGGCGACCAAACCACTGTTGAGTGCGAGGATTGGCCTGCTGAGTTACCGGGGTTGGGTGCACCGGTAAGAATCCACTCAGCAGAAGGCCGGAGAAGTGAATTCCACAAGCTGGAGTGCAATGGAGAGACAGTGGTGGTGTCTGGTCGGCCGGTATAGCTAAGGGGGAGAAACAGCACGAAGCCCAGGCGTGCAGCTTTCCCAGGTGAGACGAGGAACCAGCGAGAGACAGAGAAGGCGAGGTGTGCTCTGTGTGGAGGCAGGATGGTGCCTGCCCTGGCTTGCCAGCCTGGGTGTGGCGTTGCCTCGGAATCGCCGGGTACCAGGGAGTAGGAGGGGCCAGGGGAAGTAACGAGGTCGGGAGACTTGAACTACATGTATAACAAGGCTGGCAGAGCGTATGCAAAGAGGCTGGCAGGGCGTAGGTAGTTAAGCCGGCTCGATGTGCATGTATATCCCTCACACTGGGCTAGCAAACAGCATTACTTAGTAGATAAAAAAAAAAAAATCGTATTTATTTAACTACATGTAACACATCATATTGAGAATGTAAAATTTTAAACTGGATTGGGAAATAAAAACAAGATAGGCTATATATGCTACAGGTGTAGGAGATTGTTGGCTAGCAAGTTGGTTAATATTAGTTGGTACGTACTTACATCTCGCCAATTTCAATACGAGACCACTATGGTAATATTCTGGAGACCTTCCCCGTCCTTATTTCTGATTGTTTTAGTTCCATTCTTTCGCAGACACATTTGAATAGTGTTTGGGTGTTACAGAGGAGCTGGTATTTCCTCCCACTTTGTTACGTTTAACGTCTATTCAAATGTCTGCGAAAGAATGGAACTAAAACAACCAATAATAATGGTTGGAAAGGAATCTAGAATATTAGCACAACTTTTTTCCAGATTGATTTTGATATTCTTCTCAATTAATCTCATAACCACAAGAGCAAGACTCCATAACCTGATTCCAGACTAACTATAGTAACTGGCAATTAATAAACATTTCTAGTACTGTTTTGAAAACTCTTGAAAACATTATTTCATTGTAAACATTTGCAGTATCTCTAGAACTCCCTGATCTTGTAAATCAAACTAAGGAGGTAAGGCTTCCCAAAGTTGTTCCTAGAAATCGACAAAATCCGTTCACATGTCACTCTGAGGAGAGGCTCTCAACCTGCCTGTACACTCCAACTACTAGAAATTAGAGAATGTATGGCACCAACTACAAAATTTTGAATAAATAAATAAATATATATATATATATATATATATATATATATATATATATATATATATATATATATATATATATATATATATATATATATATATATATATATATATATGTATGTGTGTGTGTGTGTGTGTGTGTTTGTGAGAATGCAGTTTCAATGTAGACTGTTTAGGCAGGAAAACTGTAAAGCAGTGATCAGCTGATCGCTTTGGGAGGCACATGAAACACTTCGGAGCTGCCGACCTGTGCAAAGGCTGCTGTTGGTGTTAGGTCCTAACACCACATCGTGTCTCCTTTCCTGAGTTTAGAAAATGCATTTGCAAAGTTAGCAGGAGGAGATACGACATGGCGCTTGGTGTTGAGATTTATTAACACCAATATTTTAAAAAAAACTGGACCAGTAGATATAATATTTTGTTGGAATTGAGTATTACATTACTGTGGGCGGTTGTCCAATGAGGTACTTTACCTCAATCTGTGAATAGTCTGTAATTTGTCCCCTAGAACATGGTTTATTGATTGTTTCCAGCCTGGATGATTAAATGATTGTTATACTCCCATTTTGGTCATTGGGTGAAACCGAGCAGCGGCCTTAGAGATTTGATAGTTATAAATGACCGGCAGGTGCCTGGATTTGTCATATTTATGCCCTCCACTAAGCTCATATAGAAGGTGGCTTAAGGAGACTGACTCGAGTTAGTGGCAGGCTGAACCTGGTCATAACAATATATATATATATATATATATATATATATATATATATATATATATATATATATATATATATATATATATATATATATATATATATATATATTGTTGCATGTAGCGATGTAAGGCGATAAAGAAGGAAGAATGAAGAAAGAAGGATGGAATGAAGATGAAGGAGAGAGAGAGAGAAAGAGAGAAACATTTGAAACATTTGAAACATTTATTTATAGCCAAGTCATTTTACATACTGGTATATATGAGTATATCAAATCTTTACAGTTAAACCAAGCTAGCCTATATAAAGTAGAGCTTTTCAGGCAAGTACTTATCAGAGTATAAATAGATTATACTGACTGGTGGAATAAGAACTATTTTTATAATAATAGTAACTAAAACGTTAGCTACAACGAAATGTTTTTTCCGAAGTGAATTTAAATAATTAAAATAATTAAAATAATAATAATAAAAATAATAATTAAAATAATAATAATATTAATAATAATAATAATAATAATAATAATAATAATAATAATAATAATAATAATAATTGTAATACTAATAATATTAATGGTAATAATCATAATGAAAATAGAAATGATAACAATAATAATAATAGTAATAATAATAGTGATAATAATAATAATAATAATAATAATAATAATAATAATAATAATAATAATAATAATAATAATGACAATAATAATATTAATATTATTGATAATAATAGCAATAGTATAGATAATAATAATGATCATAACAAATAATAACTAATATAATCAATAATAACAATAAAAATGATAATGATAATAATAGTAATAATAATAATAATAATAATAATAATAATAATAATAATAATAATAATAATAATAACAATCACAACTAACTGACACAATGTATATTTTACAAATCATCAATAGTAAAATTAGAACAACACTTGGTACATATGATTTAGCAGAACATAAATTAGTAGCTAGACAAGACATGTTTTTTTAGCATTGTTTTAAATGCATTGAGAGATGATGCTTCTTGAATTTTGCGAGGAATAGTATTCCATATAACAGGTCCTAGATAATTAGTTGAATGCTGAAACTTAGAAAGGCGGTGTATTGGTAAAGTAAGATGATCACGGTGGCGCGTACTATAATCATGTGATGGAAGAATGCTGTGAATATAATGTTTATTGTTATACATGTGTGTGGCTATAGCAAGCTTTGTTATATCATTAAGTTTTAAAAGTTTGGTCTGTTTGAAAAGAGGGTCAGTGTGTTCAAGGTAGGTGCTGTTAGTTATAATTCTGACAACTTTCTTGAGCTGTAATTTTAAAGGAGTTAGGAATGTAGGGTAAGTAGTGGACCAAATAGGGTTACAGTATGTTAGCAATGTGTGAATGTGAGCAAAGTAGATGGATTTTAGGACATACGGTGGCATAAAATCTCTGATTTGATAAAGTAATGCAATATGTCTCGATATTTTTAGTGTAATATTATCTATATGGTACTTAAAATTTAAAGAGCTATCATAAGTAACACCAAGGAACTTGAATTTATCGATTTTAGTAATTATTCTGTTATTTATTCGTACATTAGGTAAATCCAGCATAGTTTTACCAGTGAATAGCATAAAGTAAGTTTTGTCAGTGTTTATTGTGAGCCTATTGCAAAGGTACCATTGATATAATTTTTTAAGTTCATTGTTAGCACTAAAAACAAGTTGATTCGGATCTGTTCCTATTAGATAAACTGTCATATCATCGGCAAATAAAATGCTTTTAGAGTCAGAAAAAATATCAGAAATATCATTGATGTAGAGGAGAAATAATAGAGGTCCAAGCACACTACCTTGTGGTACACCGAGAGTAATTAAGGTTGAAGATGATTTTGCATAACTAAAGGAAGTGTATTGACGCCTGTTTGTTAAGTAATCTGTAAACCATGAAAAAATAGGGCCGCGAATTCCATAGTGGTGCATTTTACTAAGGAGAACTTTATGGTTTATTGTGTCAAATGCCTTAGCAAAATCAATTTATTCAATGCTTTAAAAGTGCTACAATTTTGTCTAAAACCATACTGCGAAGGATTAAGAATATTTTTGTGCTCTAAGTAATTAATTAAATGTTTTTTCATTAATGTCTCAAATATTTTGGAAAATATTGTAAGTTGAGAAATTGGTCTATAATTTTTGGGGTCATCATGAGGGCCAGATTTATAAATGGGGGTAATTTTTGCAGTTTTCAACTTGTCAGGGAAAATTCCATTTGTTACAGACTGATTAAAAAGTATTGTTAAAGGGATTGATAAAAGATTAGAGTTACTTTTGATGATGGTAGCCGATATATCATTTATATCAGAGGTTTTGTTTTTAAGAGACTTAATTACTGAATTCATTTAATATGTAGTGATAATGGGAACTACCATGGAATTTGGATAATTTTCTTTGAGGTAATCTAATGGATTTTTATTTGAGTGAGGAAGTTTGCTCTCCAGATCAGGTGCAATTTTAGAAAAATAATTACTGAAGGCATGTGAGGTGTCTAAAGGATCACTTAGTACTTTATTATCATATTGCAATGTCTTGATTGTGTCTTTATTTTGAAAGTTACCTTTTAGTTCATTTATTGCTTGCCAAATTTTCTTCGTATTATTTTTAAAGTTTATGAAGATTTGGCGATAATAGTTAGTTTTGGCAGATCGAACAACTTGAGTGAGCTGATTTCTGTACTGTTTAAAAATGTGATGTGAAACTATTCCTAATTTATACATTTTAAATAATTTACATTTATGTTTGATTGAGTTAAGTATTCCACTAGATAACCATGCATTATGAAGTCTTTTAGCTGTTATAAATTTGGTTTTGATAGGAAAGCATTTATTGTAGCATTCATTAACTATATTGTGGAAAAGGTTAAAATTTTAATTTGTATTTGGCAGGACAAGTAGTTCTTCCCAGTTTATGCCTTCTAATTCACTAGTAAATTTGTTATTATTATTGGCATTAATAACTCTGAGAGAGAGAGAGAGAGAGAGAGAGAGAGAGAGAGAGAGGCTGTGGCTCGAGAATTGGATGTGTCTCTGATGTGTAGCCCAGCCTTCAGTTCTTAATATAATATTTACCCATGCAGATATCTCTTATATTCCCCACTTAATTTTTCTTACTTCCCTTTGTTCAACCAATTTGACTCTAACCCAGTATTTAGTAGAAGAGTTGCTCTTGATAATAAAGTAATCAGTATTCATCCATCTCCCATAGCTTAGTTACTAGGATTTTCAGAAATAAAGTGTTTTGTTCATACAAGCCAGCTTGGCAGAATGTCAGATATCTCCGCTGATGGGGATCTTGAGGAGGGATTGGAGCGATAGGGCAAGATATAGATATGAGATTGTGATCGGAGGACCCCAATTGGGAAGAGAGGGTAACACCATAAGCAGAAGGATTAGAGGTTAGGAAAGGGTCAAGAATGTTGGGCGTATCTCCAAGACGGTCAGGAATACGAATTCGGTTTTGCACCAATTGCTCTAGATCATGGACAGCAAAGTTGAACTTGTTCAACAGGATGTTCAGTGAAGGGAGAGGAAAGCGAAAGCTGGTGGTGAGCATCGAAGTCTCCAAGAAAGATCTCCGCAAAAGGTAAGAGAGTCAGAATGTGCTCCAGTGTTATCCGCAAATTTACTAACAACTCTACTAATGCCACTATCTAAATCATTAATATTATTGTAACGCAGAGCAGCCTAATGGCAAAATAAAAGTAGAGAGGGAGAGAGCAAGAGACAAAGGGAGGCAGATGAGTCTGGAGCGTTTTGTGGCCACAAAATTATGTAGGTTAGTATGTTTATTATCTTATTTCTCCTAGATTTTTGTTTTACCATATTAACATCACTACACCTACAAGAATAGAAACTAAAGTTTATAATAAATTGATTGAATTGCAAATAGCTTCTTTATTAAATTGAGCAAGCAGAGGAAGTAAATCTAATGACCGCCGATAAAATGGGCGAGTTAGTGTGGAACGCGTCCCATGCCGTTCGCCTCCCCGGTCACATGATTTAAGCCATGCGCCGCTTGGTGTGGCATGGATAGTGTTGCCAAATTAGCGATTTTGTCGCTAAATATGGTGATACTTGATCATTTTTAGTGACTCATTGAAACATTTTGAGACATGTCGCAAATTTAGCTACTTTATCAAATATTTATTTAGCGACAAATTTGGCAACAACTGAATTTGACCCTAGGGTCACCTTTAGTCAAGAAATATTTGTTGCATATTAATTTTGAAAAGATGGACAAATATAAAAATTAATGAATAAACAGATGACAAGTAAAACCCTGATAGTTCTGTTAACACATTCAAAAACGAGTGAAGAGACAGTGGGAAAGTGGAGGCTTCCGAGAGCATCAGGATGGTGGACGCATACACACGACACAGTACACGAAGGCCTGCAGCTTTACCGTACTACTTTGCTATCGGTCAGTCTGCCAGTGGAAGTGTCAGCAAGATGAGTAAGAAATATACGAAGCATTTTCGTGAACTTTGGTTAAAGGATGAAAAATTTAAAGACTGGCTCAGAAAAGTTGATGGAGATGACGGGAAAGCCATGTGCAAATATTGTAAATGTCCACTAGCTGCAAAGTTGAGTGATTTAGAAAAACAAATACAGTGGAACATAGAAAAGCAGCAGAGTCATTCAGCTGTCACAGAAAAATAGTTCTGCTATTTGAAAAGATCACTGATTATTCTAGAAGGTCTGAAGGAAGTCTTGCTCTTTTTGTGGCTAAGCACTGCGCTTTGAGAGCTACTGACCATCTAAGTGAAGTATGCAAGTCTTGTTTCGACGACAGAAAGGGATACAAGGATCTTAAAATGAAGAGATCCAAGTGTAGTGCTATTGTGTTATTTGCTTGCGCCACATTTTGTTCAAGACTTGAAAACTGACATGGGAAACAGCAAATTCAGTTTGCTTATTGATGAAAGCAATGACATATCAGTCACCAAATTGTTAGGCATTGTTATAAGATAGTATTCGGTTATCAAGAAGGAAATTATTGTAACCTACCTGGATATGATTGAACTTAATGAGTGTGATTCAGTGACAGTTTGTGATGCCCTTAAACATTCACTGGAAAATAATGAACTTCAACTGAATAATCTCATTGCACTCGGAGCTGACAACGCATCGGTGATGACAGGAGTAAACAATGCAGTGAACGCCAGACTGAAGCAAGAAGCTCCTCATCTGATTCTTATTAGATGTGTTTGCCACTCTCATGCTGAGAATGCCTACCTGCCAAAAAGCCTTGAGTTCTTGATTAGAGAAACTTATAATTGGTTCTCTCATTCTGCTGTTCGACAGGCAAAGCACAAGGTTATTTATGGTCTAATAAATGATGGAATGGTTCCACTAAAGCTAGCACAGTTATGCCAGATGCGATGAATGTCTATTGAGAGAGCTGTTGAAAGAATCCTTCAACACTGTATTAAACTGAAGCTTCATTTTGAACTTTGCAGACACCAAGAGAAATGCTACACTGCTGAACATCTGTATTCTCTGTTCTGCGACAAGAAAAACTATGTTTCTTATCTTTTTTAAATCAGTTTTAGGAGAAGTTCATCGTGTTGACAAAAATTTTGAAGCGGCTGACCATGATCCAACAAAATTGCTGAATGACTTAGTGCACCTGATTGATTCTCTATGCTCAAGAATTGTTGTGCCAGGTAGAAAAATTGATGTGTATAATGATGCTGAAGAATACTTAGACCCCAGACCCTATCTTGGATATGAATTTGAGAAAGAGTTATCTGAGTACGAATTTCCTGATGAAAAAGACATGCAACAAAGCAACATATAGTTTCTATAACACTCTACACTTCTGGGCAGAAATTTTTTTTTTTAATGTGGCCAAGGGCAACAAAAATCCAATAAAAAATATGCCCACTGAAATGCCAGTCCCATAAAAGGGTCAAAGCAGTGGTCAAAAATTGATGAATAAGTGTCTTGAAACCTCCCTCTTCAAGGAATTCAAGTCATAGGAAGGTGGAAATACAGAAGCAGGCAGGGAGTTCCAGAGTTTACCAGAGAAAGGGATGAATGATTGAGAATACTGGTTAACTCTTGCGTTAAAGTGGTGGACAGAATAGGGGTGAGAGAAAGAAGAAAGTCTTGTGTAGCGAGGCCGCGGGAGGAAAGGAGGCATGCAGTTACCAAGATCAGAAGAGCAGTTCACATGAAAATAGCGGTAGAAGACAGCTAGATATGCAACATTGCGGTGGTGAGAGAGAAGCTGAAGACAGTCAGTTAGAGGAGAGGAGTTGATGAGACGAAAAGCTTTTGATTCCACCCTGTCTAGAAGAGCAGTATGAGTGGAATCCCCCCAGACATGTGAAGCATACACCATACATGGACGGATAAGGCCCTTGTACAGAGTTAGCAGCTGGGGGGATGAGAAAAACTGGCGGAGACGTCTCAGAACACCTAACTTCATAGAAGCTGTTTTAGCTAGAGATGAGATGTGAAATTTATACTTCAGATTATAAGTAAAGGACAGACCGAGGATGTTCAGTGTAGAAGAGGGGAACAGTTGAGTGTCATTAAAGAAGTGATAGTTGTCTGGAAGACTGTGTCGAGTTGATAGATGGAGGAATTGAGTTTTTGAGGCATTGAACAATACCAAGTTTGCTCTGCTCCAATCAGACATTTTAGAAAGATCAGAAGTCAGGCGTTCTGTGGCTTCGCTGCGTGAAATGTTTACTTCCTAAAGGCTTGGACGTCTATGAAAAGACGTGGAAAAGTGCAGGGTGGTATCATCAGCGTAGGAGTGGATAAGACAAAAAGTTTGATTTAGGTCATTGATAAATAAGAAATGAGTGGGTGATAGGACAGAACCCTGAGGAACACCACTGTTAATAGATTTAGGAAAAGAACAGTGATCGTCTACCACAGCAGCAATAGAACGCTCAGAAAGGAAACTTGAGATGAAGTTACAGAGAGAAGGATAGAAGCCGTAGAAGGGCAGTTTGGAAATCAAAGTTTTGTGCCAGACTCTATCAAGAGCTTTTGTTATGTCCAAGGCAACAGCAAAGGTTTCACCAAAATTTCTAAAAGAGGATGACCAAGACTCAGTAAGGAAAGGCAGAAGATAACCAGTAGAGCGATCTTGATGGAACCCATACTGGTGATCATGTAGAAGGTTGTAAAGTGATAGATGTTTAACAATCTTCCTGTTGAGGATAGATTCAAAACTTTAGATAGGCAGGAAATTAAAGTAATAGGACTGTAGTTTGAGGGATTAGAACGGTCACCCTTTTTGGGAACAAGCTGAATGTAGGCAAAGGAAATGTAAGATGTTGACAGACAGAGCTGAAAGAGTTTGATTAGGAAAGGGTTCCAAGGGTTTAGGCCAATGAGGGCATGGAAAATATCATTGCGAAGAATTTTAATAGGTGGCATAAAGTAGTCAGAGTATGGAGGAGAGGGAGGAACAAGCCCTGAATCGTCCAAGATAGAGTTTTTAGGAAAGGTTTGAGCGAAGAATTCAGCTTTAGAAATAGATGTGATAGCAGTGGTGCCATTTGGTTGAAATAAAGGAGGGAAAGAAGAAGAAGCAAAGTTATTGGAAATATTTTTGGCTAGATACCAGAAGTCAAGAGGGGAGTTAGATCTTGGAAGATTTTGACACTTTCTGTTAATGAAGAAGTTTCTGGCTAGTTGGAGAACAGACTTGGCATGGTTCCGGGAAGAAATATAAAGTGCATGAGATTCTGGTGATGGAAGGCGTAAGTACCTCCTGTGAGCCACCTCTTTATCATGTATAGCACGAGAACAGTGTTAAACCAAGATTTGGAAGGTTTAGGTCGAGAAAAAGAGTGAGGAATGTACGCCTCCATGCCAGTCACTATCATCTCTGTTATGCTCTCAACACACAAAGACAGGTCTCTGACACGGAAGCAGTAGTCATTCCAAGGAAAATCAGCAAAATACCTCCTCAGGTCCCCCCCCAACTAGCAGGGGTAAAACACCAGAGGCACCTTCGCTTAGGGGGATCCTGAGGAGGGACTGGAGCGATAGGACAAGATACATGATATGAGATTGTGGTCAGAGGAGCCCAACGAAGAAGAGATGACAGCATAAGCAGAAGAATTAGAGGTCAGGAAAAGGTCAAGAATGTTGGGCGTATCTCCAAGACGGTCAGAAATACGAGTAGGATTTTGCACCAATTGCTCTAGGTTGTGAAGAATAGCAAAGTTGAAGGCTAGTTCACCAGGATGGTCAGTGAAGGGAGAGGAAAGCCAAAGCTGGTGGTGAACACTGAAGTCACCAAGAATGGAGATCTCTGCAAAAGGAAAGAGAGTCAGAATGTGCCTCACTTTGGAAGTTAAGTAGTCAAAGAATTTCTTATAGTCAGAGGAGTTAGGTGAGAGGTATACAGCACAGATAAATTTAGTTTGAGAGTGACTCTGTAGTCGTAGCCAGATTGTGGAAAACTCAGAAAATTCAAGAGCGTGGGCACAACAGCAGGTTAAGTCGTCGCGCACATAAACGCAGCATCCAGCTTTGGATCGAAAATGAGGATAGAGAAAGTAAGAGGGAACAGAAAAGGGGCTACTGTCAGTTGCCTCAGACACCTGAGTTTCAGTGAGGAAAAGAAGATGAGGTTTGGAAGAGGATAGGTAGTGTTCTACAGATTGAAAATTAGATCTTAGATCACGAATGTTGCAGAAGTTAGTGAAGAAAAAGTTGAGGGGGTTCAAGATACTTAGGGACGTCATCAGAAGAGCAGTCCGAACTGGGGACATTTGTGGTCCCTTCCCCAGATTGGGACACCGAGTTGTATGCCTCCTGTACTAGGGTGCAAGGGAGATAGCCTAGGAAGAAGCTGAGCCAAAGGAGTGCCAGCTGTTAGAGGGACCGGAACTGGTCATAACAATATTAAAAACAACAATGGTCCTAAAACTGATCCCCGTACTAGAAACTGCCTTGTCATGGTGGGGGGGCTTTGTGTGCCCCTATCACTTGGTTAGTGAGGTTAGAGGAGGCTTCAGCTCCTGCTCCACCCTGCTTAGTGGAGAGGGTTACCCATGCTAGCAAGGTCGCAAGTGAGGGACCAGATTAAATGTTTTCTCGTGTTAGGCTGCCAATATGGGTGAACGGTGCCGCTCACCAGAGGGGGACCCCCTCTTGAGGTTGTTCTGTATTGGATAGCTAGGATATGTTATGGGGGGAGGCCTTAGCTCTGTCATGGGCAAACTTTCGAATCATGAGGGGAGACTTTTTAATACGAGTGACCTCCAAGGGGATGAGGTACTCCGTTCGCGGCGGCCAGCGCTCGCCCCCCTCGTAGTCCCACTAGGTTGTTCCCTTTGGCACCTGGAGCTATTTAATTTGTATAATATTCTTATGGGTAAATAAAAAATATCCTCTGGTCTTTGAGGGGCAGTCTAACAGGCCCTCGAGACCTCAATGTCTAGTGGTGATGTTGATGTACAGGCAGGAGATCATACTCCCCCTGCTGTTGTTTCCCATGGTGGAAGACGCCTTGGGTCAGTTGTTGAGTCATGTCCTGACACTTATGATCATTATGGTCTATGCCTCCATGACATGCCGTGCTATTCACTCAGTTTTCAAGCCTTTCAAAACAGTTGTCCTTATCTGTCTCAAATATGACAGCGTTTGTCCCGCTAATTGCTAATTGGTGCTATATGTGAAATTCACATCTAACTTGAGGCAATAAATTTTCTGCGTCTTGAAAACAACAACTTAATTCCTGAGATCATTTGATCAAGTTGACAGCGAGAATGATTATTGCCTTAATGGCTTTGATGATGCTGAGGAACGCGCTCCTAAAGCTCGCCACCCACCTACAACTTACTTGTTTGTAGCATATTATAGAGAAGGTCGAGGTAACTTTATTACGCTGCCAAGTATCTAGAAAGGGAAATAGAAGTCCGCCCTACAAATAACATCAAGAAATATACTAAAGATATTTTGGACCGAGCTAAAGATTTAATGCAGGCGATGATGTTCCTCCATTTACCTTGCCCTTCTGATGGGATCCATCAAGCCACACCGAACATTCAATATTATTAATGCAAAGGACTCATTTACAACCAGGACCTGTACGATTTCTCAGAATGACATCCTTCAGCGATGTCCTGATAATGTTCAACGAGTGTCCAAAATTAAAGAAAACAGTAACATGATTATGTTCATTTTCTATGTGTTTTTTTTTCTCCCCGAGCGTGTAAAGATTGGTCCTCTTTCTCTTTCAGTAAAGACATTCGTTTACCGTCCTTTACTATGTTACTGGTGTTATGAGTTCGGTCACAGAAGGAAGAATTGTACAAATCGTCCCCAGTGCGGTCACTGCTCTGCCCTTGACTCCCACCTTACTCCTGAATGTGACTCAAAACCTTACTGATACTCCTGCAGGGAAGCTCATTCGTTACGTTTCCGACAATGCAAGAGGTATCGTCTCGAGCAGGACATTATTCAACTGGCTAATTCTCAGTTTATAAGTCTTAGTAATGCCAGGCGTGAACATCTTTATAGATAGAAGGTTAGCAAGGCAAAAACATATGCCTCTTCCCTCCACTCTAGTTTTTTCACTTTTACCAAAAGTGATACAGTTGTTACACCTTCCTGACTCTCTCAGCCATCAAATATTTTTTTCCTATTCTTCGCTCCTTCAGTTTCTGACTCCAAGAAGTTTTTTTTTATGGAAAATATCATATCATCTTCAGCCAGGCCTTCCTGTTCTTCTTCAGCAAAGCCTTCCACTGTATCTTCATCTCGTACAGGAGTATATATTGAAGACGTAAACGGCCCAACTACGAACATTTCCCAAAGTATTTAATCCTCCACAGATATACACAAACAAATCCAAGGTTCCTCCTCAGTCCCACCAAAAACGTTTCCGGGGATCTGCTGAGTCCCTACACTCAACAGACATTACTCGCAGAAAGATCTAATTTAGAATATCAGATGGCCCCCCTAGTGGGAACTGTCTTGTCATGGTGGGGGGGACTTGCATGTCCCTATGACCTGGTGAGCGAGGCTAGCCCCTGCTCCTCCCTACTTAGGGGGAGAGAGCTACTACCCATGCTAGCAAGGTCGCCAGTGAGGGACCAGACTAAATGGGTCCCAGAATTAGGCTGTCAGTACGGGTCAACAGTGCCGCATCTCGAGGTCGTCCTGTGTTTGATAGTTGGGTGACTGAGCTGGGATGCGTTGTGGGGAGGTCTTAGCTCCGTCGTGAACAAACTTTCGAGTCATGAGGGGCCACTTTTTTAAAACGAGTGGCCTCCATGGGGACAAGGTACCTCGTTCACGGCGGCCAGCGCTCGCTCCCTTCGTTGTCCCTGTAGGAGGTCTGCCTTGGTCCCTGGAGCCAGTATATTTTTACAGTATCCATATGGATAAATATAAAAATTCCTCTGGTCCTCGAGGGGTGTTCGACCAGGCCCTCAAGACGTCTCCTCTGGTCATGATGATGTACTCCCCCTGCTGTTGTTTCCCAAGGTGAAAGACTCCTTGGGTCAGTTGTTGAGTCCTGTCTTGTCACTCTCATGATCATTAATGTCTATGCTTCCATGTTATACCGTGCTATTCACTCAGTTCTCAAGCCTTTCAGAACAGTTCTCTTTACCTGTCTTAAATATGATGGTGATTGTCTCTCTAATCTCTACACCTTACTGGTTTGTAGCATATTATAGGGAATGTCGAGAAAACTTTATTCACGCTGCCTAGTATCTACAAATGGAGACTGGAGTACTCCCTATAAAATTTAATAACATCAAGAAATATGGCAAAGGTGTCTTGATCCGAGCTAAAGATTTAAGGATACTCCCTCATCTACCATGCTCTTCTGATTGAGTCTTTGAATCTATCAAGCCACACCGAACATTTCCTCTCATCCCCAATCGCTAGCTTACTGGTGGATGCTGGCGCCCTGCTACTGGAACTACGCCGTCAGTCTCTAGTAATGAGGTGCTGGTATCGAATCCACCGCCTGCGGAAACTCAACCATTTTGTGATGACTGTTTAGTTCCCCTTACAGTGCGACACTTTCTAGTGGAGTGTCCCAGTCTGCTGGACCTGTGGGAGCGATATCTTTTCCGCTGTCGAGATAAGGATGGGACCTTCCAGATGTCACTAATACTTGGAGAGAGGGCTCTCTCCTCAGAACATGAGGTTCTTACGTTTGTGGAGAAGGGTGGTCTTTTAAACAAATTATAGATCACCTTTTAAGTGCTCTTCTATTTATTTTGCACTGGGAGAACATGGATGCAAGTGAGGAAGACACATAAGGAACAACGCTGGATCTTGGGCACGTAACGAACAACGCCAGGTATCTGGGTCAGTGGGGTCAGTGTCATGGGTACGGAATGAACAACGCCGGACAGTGGTCTGGGTCAATGAGGTCATTACCCCCTCACTTTAAATTAAATTCAATTCAATTCAATTCAATTAAATCAACTTAAATTAAGTAACTGAAATATTACTATACCAAGCCTCTCATTTTTATCACTTATGGCTCTTCCCATTTCCTTTTCTCATGTTTTCTTTTTGGGGGTCTTTTACCTTGCCTATAATTTTAACCTTACCTATAATTTTGTTTTAATATCGATATTTTAATAACTGCAATCTTTGTTGCTTTTAAAGGTTTGTAGCTGCGTCATATGACCGCGATGTTGCGGCGCCACAAATTTAAATCAAATTAAAAATTCACAAACATCCCATCCCCACACCACTTTCTGAATCTCAGGTTTCTGCGCCTACAAGCAACGTACAACCAAATAAACCTCGCTATTTTCAACACTGATGAGCTCTAGATCATTAATCTGGATCTGGATCTGGATCTGGATCTGATCTGGATTCGCTCGGGGTAAAAAGAACACTCGCGGCTATTACTCATGAAAATAATGACAACACAAGCATGTTGCCGCCCAGCTGTCACAAGCGGCAGGTTTGATCTCCATTGTGCTCTAAGGAAGTGTCAACGATGACTACAGCCTACTACATTTCCTGAGGAAGTTGAGCCGAGAAGGCCACTAATGAAGCCCACCCACATTTCTACATAAGGCAGCACAAGACTGGATTCCATGCCTAGCCATGAACGTCGTATGATAAAGTTTCACACAAAGTTCTCTTCACACACAACATGCTGAAAGTACTCGCTGTGGTGAATTACAGAATGGTAAAATGAGAAAATATTCGGACATAAGGTGAGGCTTGTCTTGCCTCCCTCTCCTCCCCCATGCTGACGCTAATGACACCATTACTGAGGCACTTCCAAAGTACAGACGTATTATTTTCGACTAAACAAGTATTACCTTCCTTCGTCTCATCATGTAGTTGACAGAGGCGGTAATGGCCACGTAATTGTAATCAGAAGCCATTAAACTAAGGCTTGTAATACCTCTCTTGTTTCTGGCATGTCACCACCACTATTCATATTTTGTGACCACAGCAACATTCTGTAACGATTCATTAATATTCATTTTGTTCCTCAGACATAGCCGTTTCCCTGCTGTGTATTCCCCTAACTAAGTCCCCAGTAGAGGCTGCTTAGTAGTTTCGGCAAGTGTCATCTGCTATATCCTACTTCCGGACCCAGATCACTCAGATCATGATCCGGATCAATCAGATCAAGATGTAAATAGAGCACGGGCCTCGCTGCCAGATCAGTGATCTGAAACGGATCACGATAAATAGAAGACGCCTTAAGGTACCTAGTCAGGTTGGCAAAGCGAAGCTTCTCTGGAGCTTCCCTGAAAAAAATCCCTCAAAGTAGCAATATTCCAGCTCCTACAATAGAATTGTCGTGGTTTGCATGCCTCCTGGCAGGAATTACAAGTACTGATCTCTAGGTTTTCTCCTGTTTGTATTTGTTTGCAAGAGACAATGCTCGGAGAATCCACTCACTTTAGTCCTCCTGGGTATAGTGCTATCTTCTCCACTCCCATTCCTGGTCAAAGCCACCATAGTGGCACTGCCGTCTTTGTTAGTAAAAAAATTCTTTTTATCCATCTTCAAGTTCACTCACCGCTGCAGGTTGCTCCTGTTAAGGTTTTTACAAATCATTTTTATACATCATGCAGTCAGTATCTGCCTCCCAGTATTCCTATCGAAATGAATGAATGAAGACATTTTTTTAATACTCTCTCTTTTTCATTTATTGGGAGACTTCAATGTTCGGAAGCGATCACTTCCCAGTTTTATCTAGACGCCCAGTTGGCATCTAGATAAGACGGAATGGTAGCTATTCACGAAACTCAGTACCCCTGCTCTTTTTGTAGACGAGATAGGAAATTGTGATGAGGCTGCAACCTACTTCACTAATTTCTTGCACTCCGCTGCTCTTTAATCCGTCCATAAGACCTTTGGCCGGTTTCCTAAATGACCTGTTCTCTAGTGGAATGCGGATTGTACAGCTACTGTTCGAGAAAAGGGTGTTGCCTTCTATCGCCTTCGACGACATCGTGGGGACGTCCACTGTTTGGAGGCTTTCAACAAGCACGTGCCTGTGCGCGCCGCACCTTGAAGAGGCCTCAGCGGAAGTATTGGAAGAGTTATGTCTCCTCTGTCGCAGTTCGCACTCCACTCACTGCAAGATATCTGAGAAGTGTTCTGGACTTCCCACACCCGTTTTATCCCATGCTGGGATAAAACTCTAGTGGTAGAGTCTCTCTCGACTCGCCTGCGGTGTAACAGGGAGAACAATCGCGGCCCGTGCCATCACATGAAGTCAGCACACAGAACACAAACATTCTCACAAACACATAATACACAGTATAACATCAATAAGTAAAATAGCAAGGTGGACAGCCCACCATCTTTAATCTTATACTTCTTTCATTATTTCTCACTATCCTCTTATACTCATATTATTCTTCCTTCACCCATCTTTTCTATAAATATAGATAGATAGATAGGAGACGATCGCAGACCCGAAAACAGTTGCCGACCTGTTTGCTGACCACTTTGCTAGTGTCTCCAGAAAGGATCCTACTGCGCCTATGACGCATCATCGTCGACATGTTGGCATAACTTTTGCCTGCCCTTGTGGAGAGACTTATAATGTCCCATTTTCTTTGTCCAAGCTACGCATGGCTTTGTCCCAGTGTTCCACTCCTATATCACTTGTATCATCATTACTACTATTACTATTGTATATATATATATATATATATATATATATATATATATATATATATATATATATATATATATATATATATATATATATATATATATATATATATATATATATATATATATATATATTTCATCATTTCATGTTGTGTGTCCTACTGCTCAGTATGTCTTCCACGTGGTGAGTCTTTCCTATTTTTAACCTTTTCTCCTTCCTCTCTTTTTCTCTCCTTTCTGCACCTTCCCTACATTCCTCGCCAGTCCTTAGGAAAAACAGCTGTCTTGCCTTCCTCGTAGGTTATTGGTCGATGTAAGATCACATTGTGATTGGCATAGATACTCCCATTTTCAGCCACATTATTGGCCTGATTCCCATCTTCCTCATTGGTCAGCTACCTTTGATCGTGATCCACTTCTTTCACATAAATATAGGGCCGAGTCAGCTCAGTTCACAACAATCCTCACTCTCATCATGGCGGACGACGACAACATCATTAAAATTCTACAGTGGAACATCCATGGGCTAAGAGCCAGAGCACACCACCTCAGAGCAGCGGCTGGGGTGGAAGGTATCGACATTTTCATACTGCAGGAAACCCTACTAGACAACCCCGACTACCACATGCCTGGCTACCAAACCTTCCTCCTTCCTAGGACTAACAGAACACACGGGCTTGCAACCCTGGTGAAGAACTCTCTCTCAGCCACAAGGATCAGGGACCCTCCTAACTGCGGCGAAAACAACGAGGTCCTGGGAGTCCGGGTAAAGACCAAGAACAGGGAAGTGGCCATCTACAACGTGTACCGAAACCTCCACGCTGATTTCACTGTCGGGGAACTCTTCAGCGTTGCCCACTACGAGTCAGTCATCATAGGAGGTGACTTCAATGCCCACCACCCGGGTATAAACCCAACGCTAGGGAGACGAAACCCAGCTGGCGCGCTTCTAGTCAACTCCCTTGAGCAAACGCCAGAAGTCACACTCCTCACTGAACCTCAATCCACCCACACGAGGGGAGGCACCCTCGACCTCACCCTGGTGTCAACGGACATCTTCCCTCAAACACGATGGAACATACACCCGACACTCACTAGTGACCACTTCGCCATCGAGGTCACCTTAGCAGATGAAGCCCCCGAACGTCCACCTGTCCCGCCGCCAAGATGGAACGTCAAACAGATTAACTGGGACCTCTTCCAACAGGAATTAGACGCCTGGAGCGCACAATATGCCCCCCCAGATGACATCAACGAGGCAGAGAGGGACATGGTAAGAGCCTTCCACGCCGCGCTGGAAAAGTCGTGCCCAAAGGTCGCTTGTGGGGGGCGCCAATATAAGGACCATTGGTATTACGACACCGAAGTGAAGGAGCTCTACGCCAGAGTAAACACGGCCCGAAAACTCTTCCGTCGCAGCAGAACACCTGACAACCTCGAACTCTTGCAAGCTGCCGTCAGAACTACCAACAGAAGGCTGAAGGAAATCAGGCAGGAGAAGTGGCTGGAGTGGTGCGCCTCACTCAACGCACACACGTCCCTCAGCCAACTATGGGACCACATTCGGAGGGCAACCGGCAAAGGAAAGAGAAGAGCTCCTCCTCATCCCGCACCTCAGCAGGAAGCAGAGCGACTTGTCACCCTATTCAGAGACAGGGCAGAGTCAGCCCAGCTCCCCGAACCCACGAGGAGAATCCAACAGGACAGACATGAAAGGAGAAGCAATCTTGTCGAGGAAGCGTGTCAGACAGCCAGCGCTCACGATGCAGCCTTCACCTACGACGAGCTGCTCGTGGTGCAAAAGACGAGCCGGCAGACAGCACCCGGGGAGGATCAGATTTCGTACACAATGATCCACAAAAGCGGAGAAGGCACAAAAAGGGCTCTTCTGGCATTAATCAACGCCTCCTGGCAACAAGGCCAACTGCCAGACTCCTGGAAGAGGGCTATCGTCCGGCCCATACCTAAGCCCAAAGACCCAGCGAACCCGAGGCCCATTCATCTCCTGAGCTGTCTGGGGAAAACAGCTGAGAAACTAGTGAGGAAAAGGCTCGAATTCAAGGTCGGTCCCCTTCACCCGCAGCTATTTGCCTTCACCAAAGGAGTAGGGACGGCCGAGAACCTCGCCGGGCTTCTCAGCTCCATCGACGAGCACCTGTCTGTTGTCATGTTCCTAGACCTGGAGAAGGCCTTTGAACTGATCAACCCCGACACCATCCTCGAGACGCTCATAATGAAAGGTGTGGAAGGGCGGCTGCTCCGTTGGATCAAGAGCTACATCTCCATGAGGGAAATATCAGTGGCCTTCCAGGGAAAAACCTCACAGACATGCGTGCTTGAAAACGGGACTCCACAGGGCGGGATACTTTCCCCCCTCCTCTTCAACCTCGTCATGGAGCGCCTAGTGACCACAAACTTTGAAAGAGGCGTCAGGCTACTCTGCTACGCCGACGACCTCCAACTCATTGTACAGGGAGCACTGCGTCACGTGAAGACACAGAGAGCCCTGAGACGCCTGGAAGACGCCTGCATGGAGCTCGGCCTTAAAATAAACCCCAACAAGACAAAAGCCATCAACTTCCGGGGCAAGCAGACACCCAACATTCAGCTACGGATACAGGACACAGCCATCGAGTGGGTAGCGTCCCACCAGTGTCTGGGGGTACACTTTAACCACCGCCTAACCTTCACTCCGCAAGTGACCTACCTGCGGGAACGGATGGCAACGCGTCTAAACGCCATGCGGAAGTTGACCGGGTTGTCAGCGGGGGCCGACTTCAGCGTCCTCCGCACCTACTACGTCCACGCCATCAGGTCCTTAGTCGACTACTCCGCTATCGCTTTGGTCGGTTTTGACTCCCGTCGGATACAGGCACTCCAGACTCAGCAGAACAAGGCTCTACGGCTAATGGTTGGGGCACCGATATGGGCCAAGATAGCCAACCTGCAGGTCGAAACCAATGTTGCGCCAGTCGAGGTGAGGATTACCAAGATCGTCGCAACTGTCGCAGCCAAAATCCTAACAAGACCGGGCTACACTCTCACCAGGGACAGACTGCGGGCGGTTATAGTTCAAGGGCCGCACTTCGACGATGCACGCTGGACACGGAAGGTCGCCGCTGCCTTGACTGCATCCAACCTAGGATTTGCCGCCAACCTCGGTGAAGACGTCCCCAACGCCAACTTCGACCCACCTCCCCCATGGACCGCGACAAGGACCACCTACAGCTGCAGACTCCCGGATGCGCCCAGAGACGACGCTACGCGACGACGAACCCATGGAGAACTGCAAATAGCCCGCTTCGCGTACGAAGGATCCGCCGTCTACTACACGGACGGCTCAGCGGATCCGGACACGGGAAGATGTGGGGCAGCCTTTGTGAGTGACGACGGAGACCACCCCTTCTGGTTGTCAGATGGATGCAGTAGCTTGCAGACAGAACTGGCAGCTATTCAGCAAGCCACGCTGCATGCTGCGGCTCTTGACAGCAGCCACGTCGTCATACACACCGACTCCAAAGGGGCCATCGAAGTGCTTCAGCATAAAAACCTCCGTGACAACATCTCCCTCACAACTTCCATCCTCAGGAACATCGGTGAACTCGAGGCACAAGGGAAGTCCGTCACCATAAACTGGATCCCGAGTCACGTCGGGATCGCAGGCAATGAGTCAGCGGACGCATTGGCCAAGACAGCGTCAGCCTTCGCGGAGGTCACTCTTCAGATCAGACCCTCCCTCTCAACCCTCAAAAAGGCAGCGCGGCGTAGAGAAAATAACATCACCGCCAACAGGAACCGGTCTTACGCCAACGAAGGGTCCAGGAGCTGCAGCTGGTTCCAGGGTGTTACCAGCGGACACCTTCTTCAACTCCCCCGGAATACACCGAGAAGCCTCCGAGTGCACCTCCACCGCCTGCGCCTTGGATATCATTGCAACTGGAGGCTCCCAAGAAGTGTTCAGGCTGAACGACCGTGCCCCCACTGCAACCTACAACAAGAGGAACCGCTCTTCCACTGGCTTCTACAGTGCAACGGGACTACAGAACTACGCCAGGTGACCCGGAGACAGCCAGTCGACCCCACTTCCGACGGTGCAAGAGAGACCGCCATCAGGATACTCAACACCCTCCTCACCCACCATATCGACACACTGTGTAATACAATGTCACGCTTTCCTCCACCTCGTTAGCTCAGCACAGCTTCACTGAGGGACTTAGTGTTGCAAGTCCCTCTTAGCTTAGCTTAGCTACGGGCCGCTTCGCAGCAATGGCCCGTTTCGGGAGAAAAACACAAATGTTTGTACTTTTGAATAAATCTATAAAAAAAAAAAAAAAAAAAAAAAAAAAAAAAAAAAAAAAAAAGCTCAGTTCAGATCAGAGAGAGAGAAAGAGAGAGTCGAAGCATCCATCACGCCCGTCGTAATCAGTGTCTCTCGATATCACGCGTATGTTGTATTCTGTTATCTCATCATTAAAAGAAGACAAGTGACTATATCTGTTGTGTTACCTTTACTCGCCCAGTATCTAACCACAAGATCAAACAAATACCCACGAAATTGTAAAACTTGTAAAACTTGCTAGTTACAGCTAGGATAGTACAGCAGTAATGAAATGAAATTTCAAAGCATCTCTTTGCTGACATTTTCAAGATATTTGCGAGTTTTGAAGAACCTTCCATCACTTCAATATTTTTATGTATTATACTAGTATATCTAGATGGACTGCAAATATTATAATATAATGAAATATTTTCTATTATCAGTAATTCTGGAGCAACGAAAAAGTAGCTGGAGAGAATACATCTGGCAGCTGGCAGGTCACAGATCACTCACTGAGACAAGAACGCGGTCCCTCATCCCTTTGCTCAGAATCCGCCATGTTAAGGCTACGTTCCATCCCGTGTATCTCTTTAACTGACCTGTCCCACAGCATTATCTGTGTAAATACAAGTCACTCGGAAGAGTATTTAAGTGAACATTAATCATGACCTCGCACTGCATTATGTCATCTTACCAGAATAAGATGATGACTGTTCCACACTTATTGCTCACAAATCTTTTTTTTTTTTTTTCACCTGTAAGTGACTTGCATGCAGATAATCATGTAGGCTTGAGATTTTATTGAAAAGAATACACATACATCGGCCTGTTTTCGCCTGCCATGTTTGCATCGCTGCCCGATCTGTCTTTCGCTACGCCCTATTACCCGCCTATTTCTACGATAAGTTTTCTTTGGAGTCTCAAAATTTTACTTCTCCGAACCGTAAGTTTCCGAGGCTCCTAGGAGACCTACTTGAAAGGAATGCGTCGGAAGCTGCTTGGCTCCGAGGAGCTTGCTAAGAACTCCTATCAAACATACCCAAGGTGGAAAGCAAATGAAAACACTTGAAGAGTGAGATCAAAATAGTGCTTCCGGCAACAAGGACGGCTAACGTTGGAAACGTTGGAACCGCCAGAATTGAAAAATGAAATATTTTCTAAAAAAATTAAATATTTTCTATTATCAGTGATTCTGGAGCAACGAGAAAGTAGCTGGAGAGAACACGTCTGGCAGCCTTTTTTTTTATGTAGGAGGGACACTGGCAAAGGGCAACAAAAATCCAATAAAACAAACAAAAAACCCCACTGAGATGCCAATCCAAGAAAATAGTCCAAAGCGGTAGCCAAAAATGGAAGGATAAGTGTCTTGAAACCTCCCTCTTGAATGAATTCAGGTCATAGAAAGGTGGAAATGCAGAAGGGAGTTCCAAAGTTTAACAGAGAAAGGGATGAATGATTGAGAATACTGGTTAACTCTTGCATTAGAGAGGTGGACAGAATAGGGGTGAGAGAAAGAAGAAAGTCTTGTGCAGCGAGGCCGTGGGAGGAGGGGAGGCATGCAGTTAGCAAGATCAGAAGAGCAGTTAGCATGAAAATAGTGGTAGAAGACAGCTGGAGATGCAATACTGCGGCGATGAGAGAGAGGCTGAAGACAGTCAGTTAGAGGAGAGGAGTTGATGAGAAGAAAAGCTTATGATTCCACCCTGTCTAGAAGAGTGGTATGAGTGGAACCCCCCCCCCCAGACATGTAAAGCATACTCCATGCATGGACGGATAAGGTCCTTGTACAACGTTAACACCTGGGGGGTGGGTGAGACAAACTTACGGCGCAGGGTGGTATTATCAGCGTAGGAGTGGATAGGACAAGAAGTTTGGTTGAGAAGGTCATTAATGAATAATAAGAAGAGAGTGGGTGACAGGACAGAATCCTGAGGAAGACCACTGTTAATAGATTTAGGAGAAGAACAATGACCATCTACCACATAGAACGGTCAGAAAGGAAACTTGAGATGAAGTTACAGAGAGAAGGTTAAAAGCCATAGGAGGGTAGTATAGAAATCAAAGCCTTGTGCCAGACTCTATCAAAAGTTTTTGATATGTCCAAGGCAACAGCAAAAGTTTCATCAAAATCTCTAAAAGAGGATGATCATGACTCAGTAAGGAAAGCAAGATCATCAGTAGAGTGACCTTGACAGAACCCATACTGGCGATCAGATAGAAGGTTGTGAAGTGATAGGTGTTTAAGAATCTTCCTGTTGAGGATAGATTCAAAAACTTTAGATAGACAAGAAATTAAAGCAGTAGGACGATAGTTTGAGGAAAAAGAACGGTCACCCTTTTTAGGAACAGGCTAAATGTAGGAAAACTTCCAGCAAGAAGGAAAAGTAGATGTTGACAGAGTTGAAAGAGTTTGACTAGGCAAGGTGCAAGCACGGAGGCACAGTTTCGGAGATAAATAGGAGGGATTCCATCAGGCCCATAAGACTTCCAAGGGTTTAGGCCAACGAGAGCATGGAAAACATCACTGCGAATAATTTTTTTAATAGGTAGCATGAAGTAGTCAGAGAGTGGAGGAGAGAGAGGAACAAGCCCTGAACCATCCAAGGTACAGTTTTAGCAAAAGTTTGAGCAAAGAGTTCAGCTTTAGAGACAGATGTGATAGCAGTGGTGCCATCTGGTTGAAATAAAGGAGGGAAGGAAGAAGCAAAGTTACTAGAGATATTTTTTGGCTAGATGCCAAAAATCACGAGGGGAGTTAGATCTTGAAAGATTTTGACACTTTCTGTTAATGAAGGAGTTTCTGGCTAATTGGGGAATAGCCTTGGGATAGTTCTGGGCTTCTACCCAGAACTATCCCAAGGCATGAGATTCTGGTGATGGAAGGCTTAAGTACCTTTTCTGGGCCACCTCTCTATCATGTATAGCACGAGAACAAGCTGTGTTAAACCAAGGTTTGGAAAGTTTAGGTTTAGGAATGCTAAACACTATCACTTTTGTTATGCGCCCGGCACACAAAGACGGATCTCTGACACGGAAGCAGTAGTCATTCCAAGGAAAATCAGCAAAATACCTCCTCAGGTCCCCCCAATTAGCAGAAAGAAAACAGCAGAGGCACCTTCGCTTAGGGGGATCCTGAGGAGGGATTGGAACGATAGGACAAGATACAGATATGAGATTGTGATCGGAGGAGCCCAACGGAGAAGAGAGGGTGGCAGCATAAGCAGAAGGATTAGAGGTCAAGAATGTTGGGCGTATGTCCAAGACGGTCAGGAATACGAGTAGGGTGTTACACCAATTGCTCTGGATCGTGGAGGATAGCAAAGTTGAAGTCTAGTTCACCAGGATGGTCAGTGAAGGGAGAGGAAAGCCAAAATTGGTACTGAACATTGAAGTTTCTAAGAATGGAGATCTCTGCAAAAGGGAAGAGATTCAGAATGTGCTCCACTTTGGTGGTGACCACCAAGTTAGAAATACTTCAAGCCCACGTGTCGTGTCGATACATAAATATATACTAACATTCATATTATGTAAATATACATACATACGTACATATATACAAACATGCATATTATGTATGCATTCATAATAAAACCAGTAATAATTACAATAATAATAATAATAATAATAATAATAATAATAATAATAATAATAATAATAATAATAATAATGATAATAATAATAACAACAACAACAACAACAACAACAACAACAACAACAACAACAACAACAACAATAATAACAACAACAACAATAACAATAATAATACGTTCATAGCCATCTTTGTAGAGGAACCATAACGAACTCATTCTTCTTGATGCTTTCTTACACCTAAGAACAGACGAGCAAGCAAGACTGTCACTGGACGATGCTCTAACTCACTATATGGCTGACACAATCCTGTCTGTGTTTAAACGTGCGGCAAACAAAGTTTCTTTTCTCATCTTTATTTTCCTACATGGTATAAGATTATACTTGTATAAATAATCAGGTTTCCCTGAATTAATCTAATAAGTAAGGTCTTGGTTGCCACACATTTAAAAAGAAATACGAATACTTTAGTCAGCCACCTGGCGAAAGCAGCGCTCAGAAACGGTGTTAGCTTGTTTGCGTGGCCGTAGGTAAGGAAATTACTATGCCAGATTTGGTGTGATGGAGCTTTTTGTGGCCATCACATTGTCTTAAACCCTAGTGGAGTTTTATAAAAGGGTAAAGGAAGCGACGATAACTACGATATATGCCTTACTTCAGTAAGGCATTTGACAGGATACCCCATAGTAGACTATAAGATAAAGCAGAGGCTCATGGTATCAAGGGGAAAGTTTTTAGCTGAATCATGGCGTGGCTTAACTTTAGGGAACAGAGAGTGCAGGTAAATGATGTAAAGTCACAGTGGGGGCCATTTATCAGCGGAATCCCACAGGGATCAGTATTGGGATCCCTGTTGTTCTTAATTTACATAAATGACTTAGATACAAGGATTAGGAGTGATGCAGATAAATTTGCCGACGACACGAAGGAAGGTACAACAATAAAGATGGACCAGGATGCCATAGAGCTGCAGGAGGACCTGGATGGATTGTATAAATGGTCAGTAAAGTGGCAAATGGAGTTTAACATGAACAAATGTAAGGTCTTGAGTGTAGGGTTACACCCTTAATAATATGAGCCTATGTAGGACAAAGTGAAAAAGAAAGGAGTACAGGTAACCTCAGATCTTAGACCAAGGAAACAGTGTGGGTCAGTCAGGAACAAAGTCAGCAGGGTATTAAGATTTATCAGTAAGAGCCTAACAAACACAAGTGCACAAATTATCCTGAAGTTATATTTAGTTTTAGTTTGACCACATCTAGACTGGGCACTGTATATCTAGATTGGACACCGTATTACAGGAAAGACATAGATTCTTTAGAAGCAGTGCAGAGGAGGATGACTAAGATGATTCAAGGATTGAGAGGATTACCGTATGAAGATATGATAAAACGACTCAACTTGCATTCACTGGAGAAAAGGGTGCGTGGGAACATGATGGAAGTATTTAAATGGGTGAAAAGAATTAACGAAGGTGGTATAAGCAACGTTCTCAAAGTAAACAATTGGGACAGAACTCGGATATAAACTAGATAATTTTGGATTCAAGAAAGAATTTGGCAAGAACGGGTTCACAAACAGAGTGAATGAGTGGAATAGACTTAAAAGTCATGTGGTCAGCTATACAGTTAGTTTCAAGAGAAGATTAGATGATCATATGGATAGAGAAGACAGGTAATAGTTAAGTCGGCAGGGTGGAGGAGTTCATATTAGTACAGGAGCTGCCCAGTGTAGACCAGCCGGCCCTTTTGAGTTCTACTTCTTTCTTATGTTTTTATGTTATCGCTGCACAATTTCTGAAGTAATTTTCACTTGTATCTCAGAAATAAAGATATTCTAATGATTTTTTTCTCAAGACCCAACTCACCTCCGTAGTTATCCCTTTGGCTGCTGTGTCAGTACTACGTAATGCGTGAGGCACTCCCATCAACGAACAGGGAAGCTACCCCTACTTTTCATGAAATATTCAAAGCAAAAGCAAGAGAACCCAATCATGGTATGAGAATCGATCGGCTAAGTGAGTGAAGAGGTCCACAATGGTATAGATTATGATCCTTATTTATATTATCTTATATTACACCATGTGATCCAGCAACCCGTTTATAACACATAGAGGTTGGACGCTTCCATTGACATAATTTATTTCGTCTTCCAATCAAGGAATAAACTATTACTGTAACTTAAAAGCGTGTTACACATTCCTTCGCTTGTAGTCACCTACACAAGACATGGCCATCACTTAGATACATTCACGAGCTGATGTGTAATATTACAAGTAACCCGAAACTTTAATGTGAGAAGCTAAAATTACCGTATGAATTATCAGGGATATATCTTCTATGAAAGAAGGATAAACAACAAAAGTGAAAAATGTCTTTTTTTTTATAGATGTTATTCACTTCTCAACACTTCTGACATTGTGATGGTGACCAGTACTGCATGCCAGACAATCAAGTTGAAAAAAAAATAAGTAAATAGATAAATTTCTAGTTGTCCAAAAGCCAACATAACTAGAAAATATAAAAGTGACCCAAGGAAATATCGTGTTTATCATAGTTTTATTTATTTTTTTTTCTAGTTTTCCCTAGTCTGTCAGGGCTGAGACGGTGCCTCCTGATGAAGAACTTTTGGATTTGGCATTTGGGAACCATAACCCCGAGTGGATGCCCTTCCTACCCTTGGTAGGGACCGTAGCCAGGATTCGAACCCATGCGCCTGATGACCATTTGGCTCCCAAAGCGCGCCCGGTACCACTGTACCACGGCGGCTCCCATCGTGAGTTTATCATAGTACAAATACGTATTTTCTAGCTGTGTGTGTGTGTGTGTGTGTGTGTGTGTGTGTGTGTCTCTCTCTCTCTCTCTCTCTCTCTCTCTCTCTCTCTCTCTCTCTCTCTCTCTCTCTCTCTCATATATATATATATATATATATATATATATATATATATATATATATATATATATATATATATATATATATATATATATATATATATATATATATATATATATATATATATATATATATATATATATATATATGTAGAAGGGACACTGGCCAAGGGCAACATAAATCCAATAAAGAAAAAAAGAAAGCCCACTGAGATGCCAGTCCAATAAAAGGGTCTAAAGCGGTAGTCAAAAAATTGAATGATAAGAGATGCAACATTGCGGCGATGAGAGAGGCTGAAGAAAGTCAGTTAGAGGAGAGAAATTCATGAGACGAAAAGCTTTTGATTCCACCCTGTCTAGAAGAGCGATATGAGTGGAACCCCACCAGACATGTCAAGCATACTCCATACATGGACAGATAAGGCCCTTGTACAGAGTTAGCAGCTGTGGGGGCGGGGGATCAGAAAAACTGGCGGAGACGTCTCAGAACACCTAATTTCATAGAAGCTGTTTTAGCTAGAGATGAGATGTGAAGTTTCCACTTCAGATTATAAGAAAAGGCCACACCGAGGATGTTCAGTGTAGAAGAGGGGAACAGTTGAGTGTCATTAAAGAAGAGGTGATAGTTGTCTGGAAGACTGTGTCGAGTTGATAGATGGAGGAATTGAGTTTTTGAGGCATTGAACAATACCAAGTTTACTCTGCCCCTATCAGAAATTTTAGAAAAATCAGAAGTCAGGCGTTCTGAGGCTTCCCTGCGTGAATTGTTTACTTCCTGAAGAGTTGGACGTCTATGAAAAGACGTGGAAAAGTGCAGAATGGTATCATCAGCGTAGGAGTGGATAGGACAAGAAGATTGATTTAGAATGTCGTTGATGAATAAGAAGAGAGTGGGTGAGAGGACAGAACCCTGAGAACACCACTGTTAATAGTTTTAGAAGAACAGTGACCGTCTACCACAGCAGCAATAGTACGGTTAGAAAGGAAACTTGAGATGAAGTTACAGAGAGAAGGATAGAAGCCGTAGGAAGGTAGTTTGGAAATCAAAGCTTTGTGCCAAACTCTATCAAAAGCTTTTGATATGTTCAAGGCAACAGCAAAAGTTTAATCAAAATCTCTAAAAGAGGATGACCAAGACTCAGTAAGAAAGAGGGGCGCGCGCGAGTTCTCTCAGGGACGCGCGCGAGTTCTCTCAGGTTTTGTATAACAGCAGAATCCTCCTCATCACGCACACCGCCCAGTGTTTAAACAACCTGATAAAGCCTTCATTAGCTCAAGGTTAGACCTACCATTTCTGTACTTATATTATGAATATATAGAGAACGTCCAACTGTGCATATAATAATATATAATGCAAATTTGGGTGAAAAAAAGTAGAAGAAACTGTTAAGCCGTCACGCAAAAATAATAAAATGAATAAAATAGCTCTAATAATTAAAAGGAAACAAACGCAAACAAAAACAAACACAGACAGTATAGATGTCTTGTTTCTTTAATTTCAGATGGCGGGGATTGCTAGAAGTGTTCTATTAGACAAGTATATATCACATAGAGACTGCCACTCATTTGAACAAGTTATCTCCAATGTAATATTAGAACATCAAATATTGCATCATCACACAAAGACACTGACACCTGCAGCAATTTCAACCTTTTCCAGACACGATGGAGAAAGGCAAATTACATCAATGCCAGGTTCCAAAAGAATAATAGTGTTTGGCTCTCAAAGGAACTAAAATTACAGGAAATTGAGGACAGTACACAACATGAGATCTCAAACACCAGTGAAGCAGGTAATTCAAAGAGAGGTCGATCATCTGCAGACTTCAAAACTACTAATGAAAGAACAAAGCGAAGAAAAACCGAAGAAGTAAGGAAGAAATATTCAGCAGAAGAGCTTGTCTTTGCAGCTCAGATGAAACTTAGGAATTCTGGGAAAAATCATGCTGCGAAGATTTGTAAGGAAGCAGCATTAAGTGCCCCTACTAGGTCAACAAAAATGCTAAAGAAATTGATGAACAAAACTGAAATTCCTCTGACTCCACACGAGGCACTTTCCATAATGCTCAATACAAACATGAGCAAAAGCACTTACAATTATCTAAGAACCATCCATAAGAAAAGAAACTGTACACTTTATCTATCCCACAAAAGTGTGGTAGAAGCTAAAAAGGCTTGTTATCCCCCGGGCATTAACATCACTGATTTTAAAGCAGAAGTCCCTCTCCAAAACTCGCTTGATAAAACTGCCTCAAGTCTACTGCTTTCTCAGAAAATGGTTGTTGATTTAATCAGATCACAGTCAGCACATACCATGCCACTCTCTTTTGAACTCATCAGTAAATATGGTTTTGATGGCAGTGGAAATCATTCACTTTATGCCATGAAATATGACAATATAAATAGTGATGTGAGTGAAACTAACATATTTGCAACTTTCCTATGCCCCCTTAAGTTACTTGAGGAAAGAAGCAAGACCATAATCTGGCAAAACCCTGCCCCATGCTCATCTATTTATTGCCGGGCCCTTAGATTGCAATTCATGAAGGAAACTCCAGATCTTATTCGATCTGAACATGAATTCATTAAAAATGAAATACACAATCTGATACCAAGTGAAGAAGGGGTTAATACTGTATACCACAAACTGCTTATGCTTATTTTATGTTTTAAAGTGGAACAAATATCTACTGAAGTTGGTATGTTATTTCAATTCATACATCCACCCACTCATCCATCCATCCATCCGTACTTATATACTATATACATACACTGGATATCCCGGACAAGACATTACACAGTGGCCTCCTGGACCTTGCCAAGAAGCTTAAGGAACATAGTGAATCGTACGAGAAAATTTACATAAAGAAGGACGTTTAACCATCTGTTTGAAGGGAATGGCAAAGGCTACGGAAGGCAGAGAGGATGGAAAAGGACTGACCAGAGAATGCAGACTGTGATTCGCCTCGACATGCGAGAAAGAAAACTCTACAGGGATAACTGTATTATTAATAGATGGAAGCCTCAGCCTTTTTTCTAAAGTCTGCAGCGAGTGAATGAATGCTACTGAAATTCATACGAAAGTAAAGAAAGAAAATGTCTTGCAGGTGTTATTCAATACGATGTTGTTTGTCTCAATGAAGTGAAGACAGGCTTACTAGTTATGATCCCTGGCCATGTATCGTATCGCAGTATGAGTACACCTGATAGAAGAGGTGTTGTGTGTGTGAAGACCTGTATTGCTCACCTAGTGCAAAGTGTTGACATAAGTGTCGAGGATCTGGTGTGGCTTACATTTAAGAATTTGCAAAATACTTTGCTCGGTTTTTGTTATATACCGCCAAGTGATTCACCATATTTCTCCAATATATCCTTTACTTCTATTCAGGAAAGGTTCTATGCAGGTCAGGGTAGGGATGGTTGTGTACTAATAGGAGACATGAATGCCCGTTTTGGGAAGTCAGTCAGAGATTTGCTCATCCATATGACTATCCCTAACAGTGAGACTCTATCTTACCCTACAATAACAGATGATACCAATGCAGCAAATGGCAATGCGGAACGAACTTTTATCATCCTTGTGTCTTGAGAATAATTTGCTGGTGATTAATAACCTTAAAACATCATGCAGACACTCTACTGGCAACAAAACGTACAGGAAGAATTGCATGTGGATATCGGAAATAGATATCTGCGTGGCATCACCTGATATGTTAAGATCTATTACTGACTTTCATGTGTTGCAACATCAGACCATGGCCCGATTTCCCTCACTATTTCTTGTACATGTGTGAAATTTAATCATGTACTTGAGAGGGCAGGAGATTTGGGCAACTGCTCTGTGACACAGAGTCTTGATGCTCAATGTAAACGGTCAAGGAGACCTGTGCGCTTCGGTAATATAAATAGACAACGTTTTGAGACTTGTTGTTGATAGAAACATAAATATTGGGGTAGATGAAGATATACATGGTTTAGCAACCGCAGTATCTAATGAGATGCATCACTGTGCTGTATTAAGTAAAAATAATGATGAGAATGCTGAAGTTAGGAGTGACCATTTAGGTAAAAGGGAGAGGCTGTTACAGGACAGAGATGATGTTCGAGTTTGGTGAGCCATTGACTGGTGAGGTAGTTTTGATGTGCCCATACATGGAGAAGAGAAGTTGCAGAGCGATGAAAAATTTAAAGCACATTTTTAGGGTATATTTAATCCATCGTTTGTTCCCCCTGGTGATGATATCTGTACAGAGATCAGCATACCAGTCTTGAATTGTCGCATCTCATCTGTAGAGGCATTTGACAGAGTTCAGAATTTGAAGCCGGATAAAGCCTGCGGGCCAGATGGTATTTCACCTGGCATATTTTTGCTTTTACCAATGCACATCTTTTTAATTATAGTTACTCTTTTTAATATAGTTTTTATGAGTGGGCAGTATCCCTTGCCATGGTCAAAAGCTAAGATTTTTACTATTTTTTTTTTAAGAAAGGGGATTGATAATAATTATAGGGGTATTTGAGTTACAAATTTTATAGCTAAATTGGTTTTGTGAAACTGGTTAGGTCTGTGGTTTAAGCCGAGTTATGAACAGGCTGGAGCACAAAAAACATATGGAAGTCTGGAACATACTGTCACCTTACAGCTACTCGCTGACTCAGCGAGGAAGAAAAAGAAATTATTTTTTATTTTTACTCATTTTCTAAGGCCTATGATGTGATGGCTAAGCAAAATATATGACTTTGAAACGTTTAGAATGTGGGATGGTGATGCTTGCAGCTATAATAGCTATGTACTGCTTGACAGAAAGTGTACTGGGATGTACAGTAATCACATCCACAGTTAGAGCCAGGCAAGGATTATCAACATCATGTCTCCTGCGTATTATGTAAATAGATGAATTAGCAAAACTGATTAAGCATAAATGTAATTCAGAGCCGTTTATAGACTGCCTGCACATTCTATTATAAGTGGATGACACATTATTATTAGCCACATCTTGGGCAGCCATGTTATTGAAACTCAATATATTAAACGAGTTCTGTAATGAGTATGGGATGTAGGTCAATGCAGCTAAAACCAAGTTCTTTGTGATAAACGATGGTGCAGGAGATGCCGACCCTTTGCATATGAATGATCTGGTATTGGAGTTACGTATATCTAGGGACTCTTTTTTTTTTTTTTTATGTAGGAGCAACAAAAATCCAATGAGAAAAAAAAAAAAAACACTGAGATGCCGGTCCCCAAATAGAGTCCTAAGCGGTAGTCAAAAATTGAAGGATAACAATCTTGAAACCTTCCTCTTCTTAGGAGGGTGGAAATACAGAAGCAGGCAAGATGTTCCAGAGTTTACCAGAGAAAGGGATGAATGACTGAGAATACTGGTTAACTCTTGCATTAGAGAGGTGGACAGAATAGTAGTGAAAGAAAGAAGAAAGTCTTGTGCATCGAGGCCGCGGGAAGAGGGGAGGCATGCAGTTAGCAAGATCAGAAGAGCAGTTAGCATGAAAATAGCTGTAGAAGATAGATGGAGATGCAACATTTCGGCGATTAGAAAAAGGTTGAAGACAGTCAGTTAGAGGAGAGAAGTTGATGAGACGAAAAGCTTTTGATTCTACCCTGTCTAAAAGAGCGGTATGAGTGGTAGATTTAGAAGAACAGTGACCGTCTACCACAGCAGCAATAGAACGGTCAGAAAGGAAACTTGAGATGAAGTTACAAAGAGAAGGATAGAAACCGTAGAAGGATAGTTTGCAAATCAAGGTTTTGTGCCAGACTCTATCAAAAGCTTTTCATATGTCTAAGGCAACAGCAAAAGTTTCACCAAAATCTCTAAAAGAGGATGACCATGACTCAGTAAAGAAAGCCAGATCACCAGTAGAGTGGTCTTGACAGAACCCATACTGGCGATCAGATAAAAGGCTGTGAAGTGATAGATGTTTAAGAATCTTCCTGTTGAGGATAGACCCAGAAACTTTAGACAGGCAGGAAATTATAACAATAGGACGGTAGTTTAAGGGATTAGAACAGTCACCCTTTTTAGAAACAGGCTGAATGTAGGCAAACTTCTAGCAAGAAGGAAAGGTAGATGTTGACAGAGTTGAAAGAATTTGACTAGACAAGGCGCTAACATGGAGGCGGAGTTTCAGAGAACAATAGGTCTATCAGGTCCATAAGCTTTCCGAGGGTTTAGGCCAGTGACTGCATGGAAAACATCATTGCGGAGAATTTCAATAGGTAGCATGAAGTAGTCAGAGGGTGAAGGAGACGGAGGAATAAACCCTGAATCGTCCAAAAGTTTTTAGCAAGGGTTTCAGTGAAGAGTTCAGCTTTAAAAATAGATGTGATAGCAGTGGTGCCATCTGATTAAAATATAGGAGGGAAAGAAGAAGAAGCAAAGTTACTGGATATCTTTTTAACTAGATGCCAGAAGTCACGAGGGTAGTTAGATCTTGAAAGATTTTGACAGTTTCTATTAATTAAGGAGTTTTTGGCTAGTTGGAGAACAGACTTGGCATGGTTCCGCACAAAAATATAAAGTGCATAAGATTCTGGTGATGGAAGGCTCAAGTACCTTTTGTATGCCACCTCTCTGTCATGTATAGCACGAGAACAGTCTGTGTTAAACCAAGGTTTGGAAGGTTTACGTTGAGAAAAAGAGTGAGAACCGTACGCCTCCACGCCAGACACTATCATCTCTGTTATGCTCTCGGTATACAAAGACTGAAACCGAAGCAGTAGTCATTCCAAGGAAAATCAACAAAATTAGAGGGATCCTGAGGAGGGATTGGAGCAACAGGACAAGATACAGATATGAGATTGTGATCAGAGGAGCCCACCGGAGAAGATGAGGTAACAGCATAAGTACTATGTATTAGGAAAAGGTCAAGAATGCTGGGCATATTTCCAAGACGGTCAGGAATACGAGTAGAGTGTTGCACCAGTTGCTCTAGGTCGTGAAAGATAGCAAAGCCGAAGGCTAGTTCACCAGGATGGTTAGTGAAGGCCAAAGCTGGGGGTGAACATTGAGGTCTCCAAGAATGGAGATCTCTGCAAAAGTGAAGAGAGTCTGAATGTGTTCCACTTTCGAAGATAAGTAGTCAAAGAATTTCATATAGTCAGAGGAGTTAGGTGAGAGGTATACAACACAGATCAATTTAGTTTTATGAGAGTGGCTCTTAGTCGTAGCCAGATGGTGGAAAACTCGGAAGATTCAAGAGCGTGGGCATGAAAGCACATAAACGCAACATCCAGCTTGTGTTGTGAGACACAAAGGGAAACGTTCAGTGACGTCACAGCTAATGATGAGTTCACAGCACTCCCTGATCCAGTGCTTTAGATTTCACTGGGAGTAATTATCGTTTTGGCAGGTCCTTACTGCCTCCTCCTTGCATGTGATGGTTCTGTGTCATCTGCAGTGAAGCTACATGCACAAAGTAAACTTTGCCAAATGCTGAAATTTGTATCATTTATTAGGAAATATAATGATGTTCCCTTTATTGTGAAATAACGCTTGTTTGATGCTGCATTGATGTCCTCTTTGTTGTATGATTGTGAGTCCTGTCTGGAAGCAGACTTAAAACCCATGATTAAGTTGTATAACTGGTCCATGAAGGAATTATTAGGAATGAGGCGAGTGACTGCGAATAGTGTCTGCTATGCCGAACTAAGATACCCCTCTATGCCTGGTGTAGTAAGATATAGACAACATAAGTTTTATCACAATATGTGGTCTGAGAGACGCGATATGAACGACGATCCTTTGTTCTTTGCTATGAAATGTGTCGTGACTTTAAACATCCCTACATGACAGGTGATGATGTTCCACACTTGTCCACAATGGTCCATGTTGTTCATGATAACATCAATAATTCTAACACAACAAGATCCAATGTCTATAAAACCATTAATTCTCATTTGACAATACACAAGATATATGAAAAAAAAAAACAGATGGTTAACCACCTCCATAGGATTTCGTTTACACGCGTCAAAATGAGTGGCCACAGTTTAGCAGTAGAAACGGGGCGCTAGAATAGGCGTGGGCATGGTCGCCTTCCTATTGAGGAGCGTCTGTGTGTATGGTGACATCCAGACAGAGCAATGTGTGGTGGAACAGTGTTCCCAGACTCATCATATTAGAAATTCATATGGATTCACTACTCTGGCTGAGATTTTCAAAGAATTCACTGATGATATTACCTGTAAAATAATTCCTTAAATATTGTGTGTGTGTGTGTATGTGTACGACTGAAATAGGTACAATGATGTTTTTGGTATAGTCTTTGTTATAACACAGTTATTATATCTCTTCAACATATTAATTGATCAACGTAATCATCGTGCAAAACACAAACAATATCAAATGCATAAACACAACAAATATTTAATCAGCGCAATTGATGTTCAGTTAGAAAAACACACATGATATTAGCATCACATCAGTTACTATAAACATTCCATAACTGAATAAATCTTCATACACCATACAAACCTATCGTACCAAACATGAAACATCAAATAAACATCCTACTCCTCCTGTAACAAGAAAATTGATTTATAGACTGCATTACGCTTTCATGCTTCACTCACTTTTAAGTTATTCTGTCAATCTTGATCCCTCTCTGGTCAGACCCTAGGGAATCTCAGGCTCTCTGTCTGCTACTCTGTTACTGAATTATTCCACTGCTACACGCTATAATATGTAATCGTTTGGGACTGCTTTTTTCCCTCAGAATTTTTTTTATTTTCGTAACATTTTACATATCTACCATCCCCATTGCTCATTTACACATATTGTAATGTGCAGCTAGATAACGCGATGAAGAAAGTAAGAACGAACGAAAAGAATGATAAAAGAGAGAGACAGAGAGAGACAAGGCTAGGGGTACAGAAACCACATATACGATGCTGAGTGGTCACTTGCTGCCAGTAACTTACTATTAAGAATTTCCGTGCCCAGACACTCTCCTTCCCCGATTAATTTACGTTATTTCCCTTCGATCAATCAGTTTGAGTCACACACAGTTCACAGCAGAAGAGTTGCCCTTGACAAAGGAATAATCAGTGTTCATCTGATGTCGTCAGCAGAAGAGATTACTGATGTTTACAGTGATTTTGGGAACGTTGTGGCTCACGATTTGTGGCAAATGTCAGAGGAGAGCAGGATATATGCACAAAGATTTATAAATGAAATTTTATTTTTGGGGAAACTAGGGAAGCTTTCAGCGTCAACAATGGTTGTTGAGTAATGTGAGTGGTGACTAGGTTTCCCGAAGTGGGAATGACCTATTATGCTGTAAGTAGATTAATGTATTTGTTTCTCCTTAAGTAACACCTGACTACCATTTTCTATTGTTATACTGTACTGTATACATGGGAAAGTAATAAAAAATGGAATGCATTACTTGTTACTATCATGCATGTTACGCAAGGATATCATTGGGCTGAGTAAATAATCGATCGTTAAGCCACTTGTTCTACCTCGGCAAAATACAACTGATTGATGGGGTATGGTCAATGTATTTTCATTGAAGTGACTGTGGGAAAAATAACTAACATAACTGATATTATTATTATTCATGAGTATAGTTTGTGATTGTTGCTGTCCTAGTAACTACTACTACTGTTGCAGAATGTAAACCCTGATGTCATTATCTCTGCAATATAATATGACGGGTTAATAGTTTTAATCACTACACACATTACCTGCAAATACTCATCCTTCAGTTCGTCATATATAGCTTGACAGGTGTCTCGTACTATTTGTGAGAAACTCTGTTTTGAAATTCATGTAGAATATTGGAGCGATGAGTAGCTAGCTCCAGTCCTGAGAAATAAGAGGGTTGCCTCCAGTCGAGCTAATGCAGATATGGAATCCATCATATTGGTGTCTTGTTTCTCAATCCGATGTTGCACTTTCGCTAGAAGTCTGTAAAAAGTATCTGGGTCCATTCTCATATAGTGGTGAAAGTCCCTGTGATGATCACTTTGTAATTCACGTAAAAAGGTCACGTGACTTCCCAATGTTGCTCTATTTTCCAACCATTTCTTACACCATTGTTTCTTTTCTCTCCTGTCCTTTTTCTTCTTGCACATAGCAATAATTATTGTACACAAAGCTATGCGTTTAGCTTCAACTGTCCAGCTACGATTTTTACGTCCCATGTTGTCATACCGAACACCCCACTGGCCGACGTTGCCTGGTACAGCTCTGACTGCCCTCTGCCCGCCGTCTGACCCAAGTGATACGTTCGCCTGCCTTTGCCTGCTGGCCGCCTTAATTGGACAGTTTGATCTGGTAACACTGTTTCAATGCGAGAGAATTACGGGCAAATCAGAGTGCCCGCCATACAGTTGCCTGTCGTGTGGACTGGCCTTAAGGCGGGATACTAGGTAGCCAGGTCAGTTGCCGGGGCGTATTGGCCATACGCCCTGGCCCATTTATATAGAATAGGAGTCTCCGTAGTAGTCTGCCAGCAAGAGTAGTAGTGAATTACACACTACACCCAGGGAAGGGACTCCTCGGCTGTACAAGGATACAAGACAAGTATTGTGCACAGTAAACGGTGATTGACCCTCCTGTGTATTTGTGGGCACTCTTCCGTTTTGTAATAGTTTCTTGTGTCTTTTGTTAGTATCCCTGTTTATTTTAAATGCTACTGCGGGGTGAGGCAGTTCAGCTGCAGAGGACCTAGGTAATTAGCTGCGTAGTAAATTTTACTCCCTCCCCAAGTCTTGACAAGGCCTGTCACCTAGGAGGCAGTAAATACTACTACTCGGCTTGAGGTTATAACACTCTGTTGGGCAGTGGGAGGACTGTCACAGTGGATGGAAGCCCAGTGGGTTATTATACTTCGATCATATGTGTGTTATTGTATTAACTGTTTTTACTAGACGTGGTTGTCGATTTTTCTGCAGCTGTGGGTGTTAAAGTGCTGTTTGGAGCATCTCCCTTGTCTATGGGTCGGTAAAACAGTCTGGCGACCTAAACTTAGCATGAGCTGAGTTACAACTGTCGTGAAAAGGGTGCAGGAGTCACAAGGGACCCTGTGCACCCGTTTTTGAGTCCTGCACTGAGTCCACGTAGGAGATGGCTCAGTGAAGCTAGTCCAGGTGCGGCAGCTTGGTGAAGAGGCTGGGAACTGCGGTCGTAACAATATGATCCGTCCACAGGCATGGTACTTGGTACAGACGCCAGTCAGAGGGTAGGGACAGTTTAGAGGCGGATCATAAGTGGGCGTGGATATTTTTCTATAGGCCGAATTGCCCTTCCTTAAGCTTCACACCTCCGGCCGATCTTCACGCCTCCTGACCTACTTTCCCTTTCAAATCGCTTTCTCTGTCTCGTACCTATCATTACCGTTAATTCCTCTTTGGTCCAGGCTGCTTTCCTGGGTTTTATGGCCGTCTTCCTGTTGTGGACTACGTGGGTCCTGTGTCCATGTTTATGTTTTCTCGGTTCCTTCGATATCAAGTGCTAATTACCTTCCCTTTCCTGGGTAGTATGACCACTTGTTATTCTCCCTGCTTCATTCATCTTCTCCATTTCTTCTCTCTTCTTACTTACTTTATTTTTTTTTTCTTTTTTCTTGCCTTCTTTTCTTTTCTTCTTTCTTTCTTGACAATAGAATATACATGGGTGCAGGGTCTCCACAATTATATTCTCAGTTTTCATGTGTATTACCATTTTGTTTTTACTTTCATACACTTTTTGCAGATTTTCTTTTAGTTGTATTCATTTAGTTTCGTGTCTTTACTTATTTGATTGCCAGTTGTGGTTTTAATTGTTTGGCTTTATGATAAATATTATGAGAGAGAATCGTACTACATATAGCAGAGCCTCCTAATGATATAGGTTTTCTTTTATGTGTATGTGGGATATTAAATCTTTGCGAATATTATTTGTGCTGGACTGCAGTTAATTACTTTTTTTGCCATATATAATTCTTACGTTTGAATATTTAACATTGTAATTCACATTCTAAAACTGAGATCAGTAAACATACTATCCATCTATCTATTGCAGATTTTTACTTAAAAAATCTATCTATCTATCTATCTATCTATCTATCTAGAGAGAACACACACACACAAACACAGACTATGCACGTATAGCATATATCCTGTCTAGAGAGAGAGAGAGAGTGTGTGTGCGTGTCCTTGCCCGACAGGATAACACTACATGGAAAATGCACCAATGGCAACTCAGACCTGTTGGATGCGGCCCAACCAGCCTGGGACAACAAGTCGACACTTGTGCCCCCTCACAATTTCAAAATAAAAATAACAATTTCAATTACAATTACTTTAAAAATGTTATTAATTATATTTCAATTGCATTACAAATATAATCACTCCAAGCCTGATTTTCAGTAAGGCTGACCTTAAAAGCGCTTACTATCAGGTTCTTCTCAAGAATGATGACAAGGTATTCACCGCCTTTGAAGCTGACGGAAAGTTTTTCCAATTCCGAGGACCTTTAGGCATAACCAGTGATGTTTCTGCTTTCCAAATCATAATGAACTCTTCCATTGCAAATAATAACCTCTCTGCAACCTTTGCCTACAGTAATGACGTAATCACTTGTGGCAGCAGCCAAACAGAGCATGGTGAGAATCTGAAAAAAATTTCAAATAAATAAATGAGGCAGAGAAGCACTACAGCCTCGAGGAGATGAAGCACAGCCGCCAATGGTTCTCTCCGCCTAGACGTTGAGACTCAAGCCACTGAGGGACCCTCCTTCCTCGCGGGATGCTGCACATCTGCGCCGCATACTGGAACTCCTTCCTCACCATTCACACTGGATCCAAGACTATTCTCCTCGTGTTCAACCTTTATTAAAATGTGAATATTTCCCATCAACAGACACGCCACTCACTCACTGCCAGACACGCTATTCACTCACTGCCAAACACACTACTCACTACCTGACACGCTACTCACTCACTGCCAGACATGCTACTCACATACTGCCAGGCACGTTACTCATTTACTGCCAGACATGCTCCTCACTGCCAGACACGGTACTTACACACTGCCAGACACGCTCCTCAGGCACTGCTAAACACGCTACGCAAGGCAATAACCAATCAATAACAGTTTCCTTCATGTTTGGTCACAGTGTCGTCAAAAATAAAAAAAATAACAAGACTCCTTCCTGTCTGTGCTGTGTCAAGAGGATGCTGTTCCATGGGAGGCAATACCTCGCTGGAGAACTTTCACGCCGATCTGTGTAATCCATGTGTCACCAGGTTCCATCATTTCTGTAAAAGTGAAAAATCTGCTATATTCTATTCAAGATGTGAAAAGAGTGTGGTCAGTTAAAGCCAAGATTCTTCAAACCAACACCTCATCTGATCCATGCTACGCGTCCCTTTGGCAGGCTATCTGTACACTTCATCACACATACAGCTTCCTCCACTCCCATTACATACCTTCTTGTTATAGCAGACGAATACTCTCACTTCCCCTTCGCTTGCCTTGCCCTGGTACATCTGCCCAAACAGTGATTAGAGAATTTCATAAGCTGTTTTCAGTATTTGTTTGTCCATCAACTATTCATTCTGATAGAAGCTTAATTCACGTCCAAGGAAGTGACAACGGCTGGCATAGGCAATGACCTAAGGACAAGAACTTTCAGTCTGCTACATTAGAACAGCGCCTACTTCTGAAGCACTTGTTGCATCGATGAAGAGTGGAAAAGGCAGACTGTAATCTGGAAATTCAAGGACTGTAGCATGGGTAAGTGCATGTTGCTCAAAGCTATTTTGCTGGGCTTCGTGCTATATGAAAGAGATATCCTTTTTGAGAAGGGAGACATCCAAGATTTCAGGGCTGGAGATGGTGAGCGAGTATACTGTGTCTGAGTAGAGGAGTGAAAGCAGACAGAACGCTCAAGAGGCATACGAGGTCTCGGGGCCGGAAATGGTGAGCACGTATATCATGTAAGAGCAGAGCAATGAAAATGGATACGACAACTAGGTGAGGAAGCTTTAGGATGAGAGTGGCCTGAAAACAGCTTTGAAGGCACATTGCTAGAACTTGTGTCATGCTCGGATGGAGGCGATGAGCGAGCAGACTTGAGTTTTTTCTTAAGAAGGAAGCAATATTAATAGGTGTGACCATCTTTGTGACATTAGGTGCATGAAAAAGCTGAACGCCGGGATGGAGGCAACACTTGAGAGGAAATACGATCAACAGGAGACATCTGAGGTAGTGAAGATGCAGGAAGTGGGTCACTTACAACAGGTGACAAGCTATGAGCATGAGACAATTCCTGCAGTTTATTTTCATGGCAAAATAAAAAAAAAAAAAGAGGGTCAGTGGGTTTAATCTCAATGGTGGAAAGCGATACGTCTTTCCCGGGGAGTAAGATAGTTAACATAACTTGTGAGCTCTAAGAAGACTTGTAGGTTATCTAGACTCGTCTGACCCTTTTGTATACAATTTCCAGACTTCAAAAATGCAATAGCATCATGTGCGTACTTGATAGCATGAACTAGGCCGACCATGTGACCTATATTTCCAAGCTGCGTAGTAAGCTACTCAGCAGATCAAAAAGCCCAAACAAAGGAATCGTGAGTCCATGAAGCTCCAAAAGCATGCAAGAAATTACTTTTCTAAAGTCATCTTGAAGCATACAAGGCAGTGAGTGGACATCATGGTAAAGGCAAGTGATCCTGGAATCAACTGCGACGGGACTAACGACATCTTGTCTACCCCCAAGGTGATGTTACTGTTTGTCATCAAGTCCTCACATTGCTGTAAAAACGACATTGCAGAATGTTTGGGGTCCTCACAACCAAATTTTTTAATGGTAGTGTCTGGTGCAAGAGTTTAATAGTGGGGACAGAAGGAGGAGCCATAGTGGCAGCAGCAGAAGCAGAAACAGTAGCAGTAGGTAGAGTAGAAGCAAAGCTAGGATTAGACATTGTAGAATTGCCACTAATTAAAAGCATTTACCAAAAAAAATAAATAAATAAATACACAAGAAAGATACCAAATAAAATACAAAAGAGAAATGTACACAAAAGTAAACACAAAGACAAAATATAAATGGAATGATATATCAGCAATAATGTAATAGGTGGAACAATAATATGACCCATAGTAAAATGTAAAAGAAAAGACAAAGACATTCTAAGTAACTGCTGGCAAAATATGACAAAAATTAGGCAAATAATTATTTGCTATGCAAATTGAAAAAAAAATTGTAAAGACATACACATCCAAAATATCAGTACACAAGTACAAAAAGATAAAATAGTAAAATAACAGTGACAGGAGTGAGCACAAAACATAAGTGAGTTAGGCTAACTCGGCTTCATTAAATAAACAAAACTTAAACACAACCCAATTGGATAAGGTGTAGGCTTGGGGCTGCTGCAGCTTCAGCAAAGAGAGGCACAGATTGGGGCAACCGTAAGGTAATGACTTGCCACAGGGAGCTATGGGGGTCCGTGGGTTGACAAAAGCACAGGCTCAGGGAGCACCAGAACACACACACAGTATACACACCAGACAAGTAAAACAGACACACGGTTACTGCAAAACATTCCAAAATAAATAGAAATGCACAAAGACAAAAACATATATGCCTAGGAAAAAAATTTTGCAAATGCAAGAAAATGCGGTCTATAAAAATGGTAAACACAGGCAAAAAGACAGTAATTGTGCATGTATGTGTTGAAGAATGCATGTATTGCCGTGGTTAATGGTGTAACATTAGAAAGACACAACACAATGAAAAGTAATAAACACAAAAGCCTAAGAAAAAGAAAAGTAGAGGATGATGCACAAAATTGCGGCACGATTTGCAACAGCCAATCAGAGATCGGAGTAAGGTGCCGCGGCCAATCAGAGATGAGACAAATGTAAACAAAGGCCAAGGACTAATGAGAGGAAGCAACACAAGCCGCGAATGCAGTAGGGAGCCAATGAAAGAGTAGCTGGCAAAAATGAACGCCAAAACAGAGGAGCAAAGGCAGGAAATGCAAAAAAAAAATATTCACCAGACAAAAAAATATGAGAACTACAGCAAGGCAAATAAACACCAAACACTTAGATAAAAGCCGTACAGCTGTAGACAGGGCGGGAGGCCTGGGGAATGGCGGTGGACACAGATTTTTTTTTTTTTTTATGTAAGAAGGACACTGGCCAAGGGCAACAAAAATCAATAAAAAAATTGCGCACTGAAATGCCAGTCCCGTAAAAGGGTCAAGGCAGTGGTCAAAAATTGGTGGATAAGTGTCTTGAAACCTCCCTCTTGAAGGAATTCAAGTCATAGGAAGGTGGAAATACAGAAGCAGGCAGGGAGTTCCAGAGTTTACCAGAGAAAGGGATGAATGATTGAGAATACTGGTTAACTCTTGCGTTAGAGAGGTGGAGAGAATAGGGGTGAGAGAAAGAAGAAAGTCTTGTGCAGCGAGGCCGCGGAAGGAGGGGAGGCATGCAGTTAGCAAGATCAGAAGAGCAGTTAGCATGAAAATAGCGGTAGAAGACAGCTAGATATGCAACATTGCGGCGGTGAGAGAGAGGCTGAAGACAGTCAGTTAGAGGAGAGGAGTTGATGAGACGAAAAGCTTTTGATTCCACCCTGTCTAGAAGAGCAGTATGAGTGGAACCCCCCCCAGACATGTGAAGCATACTCCATACATGGACGGATAAGGCTCTTGTACAGAGTTAGCAGCTGGGGGGGTGAGAAAAACTGGAGGAGACGTCTCAGAACACCTAACTTCATAGAAGCTGTTTTAGCTAGAGATGAGATGTGAAGTTTCCAGTTCAGATTATAAGTAAAGGACAGACCGAGGATGTTCAGTGTAGAAGAGGGGGACAGTTGAGTGTCATTGAAGAAGAGGAGATAGTTGTCTGGAAGGTTGTGTCGAGTTGATAGATGGAGGAATTGAGTTTTTGAGGCATTGAACAATACCAAGTTTGCTCTGCCCCAATCAGAAATTTTAGAAGTCAGGCGTTCTGTGGCTTCCCTGCGTGATATGTTTACCTCCTGAAGGGTTGGACGTCTATGAAAAGACGTGGAAAAGTGCAGGGTGGTATCATCAGCGTAGGAGTGGATAGGACAAGAAGTTTGGTTTAGAAGATCATTAATGAATAATAAGAAGAGAGTTGGTGACAGGACAGAACCCTGAGGAACACCACTGTTAATAGATTTAGGAGAAGAACAGTGACCGTCTACCACAGCAGCAATAGAACGGTCAGAAAGGAAACATGAGATGAAGTTACAGAGAGAAGGATAGAAACTGTAGGAGGGTAGTTTGGAAATCAAAGCTTTGTGCCAGACTCTATCAAAAGCTTTTGATATGTCCAAGGCAACAGCAAAAGTTTCACCAAAATCTCTAAAAGAGGATGACCAAGACTCAGTAAGGAAAGCCAGAAGATCACCAGTAGAGCGGCCTTGACGGAACCCATACTGGCGATTAGATAGAAGGTTGTGAAGTGATAGATGTTTAAGAATCTTTCTGTTGAGGATAGACTCAAAAACTTTAGATAGGCAGGAAATTAAAGCAATAGGACGGGAGTTTGAGGAATTAGAACGGTCACCCTTTTTAGGAACAGGTTGAATGTAGGCAAACTTCCAGCAAGAAGGAAAGGTAGATGTTGACAGACAGAGCTGAAAGAGTTTGACTAGGCAAGGTGCAAGCATGGAGGCACAGTTTCGGAGAACAATAGGAGGGACCCCATCAGGTCCATAAGCCTTCCGAGGGTTTAGGCCAGCGAGGGCATGGAAAACATCATTGCGAAGAATTTTAATACGTGGCATGAAGTAGTCAGAGGGTGGAGGAGAGGGAGGAACAAGCCCAGAATCGTCCAAGGTAGACTTTTAGCAAAGGTTTGAGCAAAGAGTTCAGCTTTAGAGATAGATGTGATAGCAGTGGTGCCATCTGGTTGAAGTAGAGGAGGGAAAGAAGAAGAAGCAAAGTTATTGGAGATATTTTTGGCTAGATGCCAGAAATCACGAGGGGAGTTAGATCTTGAAAGATTTTGACACTTTCTGTTAATGAAGGAGTTTTTGGCTAGTTGGAGAACAGACTTGGCATGGTTCCGGGCAGAAATATAAAGTGCATGAGATTTTGGTGATGGAAGGCTTAGGTACCTTTTGTGGGCCACCTCTCTATCATGTATAGCACGAGAACAAGCTGTGTTAAACCAAGGTTTAGAAGGTTTAGGACGAGAAAAAGAGTGAGGAATGTACGCCTCCATGCCAGACACTATCACCTCTGTTATGCGCTCAGCACACAAAGACGGGTCTCTGACACGGAATCAGTAGTCATTCCAAGGAAAATCAGCAAAATACCTCCTCAGGTCCCCCCAACTGGCAGAGGCAAAACGCCAGAGGCACCTTCGCTTAGGGGGATCCTGAGGAGGGATTGGAGTGATAGGACAAGATAAAGATACGAGATTGTGATCGGAGGAGCCCAACGGAGAAGAAACGGTGACAGCATAAGCAGAAGGATTAGAGGTCAGGAAAAGGTCAAGAATGTTGGGCGTATCTCCAAGACGGTCAGGAATGCGAGTAGGGTGTTGCACCAATTGCTCTAGGTCATGGAGGATAGCAAAGTTGTAGGCTAGTTCACCAGGATGGTCAGTGAAGGGAGAGGAAAGCCAAAGCTGGTGGTGAACATTGAAATCTCCAAGAATGGAGATCTCTGCAAAAGGGATGAGGGTCAGAATGTGCTCCACTTTGGAAGTTAAGTAGTCAAAGAATTTCTTATAGTCAGAGGAGTTAGGAGAGAGGTATACAGCACAGATAAATTTAGTATGAGAGTGACTCTGTAGTCGTAGCCAGATGGTGGAAAACTCGGAAGATTCAAGAGCGTGGGCACGAGAGCAGGTTAAGTCATTGCGCACATAAACGCAGCATCCAGCTTTGGATAAAAAATGAGGATAGAGAAAGTAGGAGGAAACAGAAAAGGGGCTACTGTCAGTTGCCTCAGACACCTGAGTTTCAGTGAGGAAAAGAAGATGAGGTTTAGAAGAGGAGAGGTGGTGTTCTACAGATTGAAAATTAGATCTTAGACTGCGAATGTTGCAGAAGTTAATGAAGAAAAAGTTGAGGGGGGTGTCAAGACACTTAGGGTCGTCGACAGAAAGGCAGTCCGACCTGGGGACATTTATGGTCCCCTTCCCAGATGAGGACTCCGAGGCTGGTGTAGGAGTCGCCATGATGATTTTAAAATTTTTGAGTGAAGGGTGTGGGTGTTATTAGGTGCTTGTAGTTTTGTGTGGAGGAAGAAAGTTGTCTATAACAAGATAACAAGCAGGCAGGACCACGGCAAAGCACAAGGGGTGGGGGGTAGGGAAGGAACCAGCTGGAGACAAGGCAGATCCCTTGAAGTGTGTAGGAAGACCTAAATCGTAGAACAGGCTGCAAAGCCTATAAGGCACTCAGCAAATACAGCGGCAGTGAGAGGACAGGAAAACTAAAGTGGATCTAAGCGGCGGCGCAGGGAGATAATGCATATATGACAACGCACATGGTGGCGTGCCTGAGGGCTAGGAGCAGAAAACCGAAGTGGATCCAAGCGGCGGTGCAGGGTGGTAATGCATGCGAGAAGGGATAACAATGCACGTGGTGGCATGCCTGAGCGCTAGGAGCAGAAAACTGAAGTAGATCTAAGCGGCGGCGCAGGGCGGTGATGCATGTATGAAGGGACGACAACGCACGTGGTGGCGTAGCTGAGGGCTAGGAGCAGAAATCCCAAAATATTCAGTACAGGCACAGAAGGCAGCTTGGTAGCAGGTGGCACACCAGGGAGGCTCGACCAAGACAGGAACAGACGTGATAAAAGCATGAGGTGGAAGCACGCAGTGTGGAGCTTGGAGCAATGTCAACAAAGGGAGTCTGCCCGGAACAGGACATTCACTCAAAACACCAAAATAGTCACAGAAGGAACTGTGGGAGCACCGTTGCCATCAAATATGTGCTAGGGGTTTGAGCTAGCACATGTGGTAACGTCCAAATCCAGGGATAACAGCAAACACTGCGTAAAATAAAATATCTCTCAGTATAATAACAAACTGACAAGTAGAGATTAACCCTAATGGCCCAGAGGCCAGCCGCTGACTGACTGAGGGGGGACGCCGCACGCGTTAAACCACCTATGAAGAGATAAAAAGAAAAAAAAAAAAAAGGAACGAGAGGCGTTGTATATACAAATTAAATATATATATATGATAAATAGTAGTAATAATGATAATAATGGTATAAAGAAAATTAACTTACAGTATATACATGGATATCGTATCATAAAGTAGTAGTAGTCGTAGCAGTAGTTGTAGTAGCAGTAGTATTTTTGTTATGTAGGAGAAGCACTGGCCAAGGGTAACAAAAATCCAATAGAAAAAAAAAAAAAAAACACTGAAATACCAGTCCCAGAAAAGGGTCCAAAGCGGTAGTAAAAAATTGAAGGATAAGTGTCTTGAAACCTCCCTCCTGAAAGAATTCAAGTCATAGGAGGGTGGAAATACAGAAGCAGGCAGGGAGTTCCAGAGTTTACCAGAGAAAGGGATGAATGACTGAGAATACTGGCTAACTCTTGCATTAGAGAGGTGGACAGAATAGGGGTGAGAGAAAGAAGAAAATCTTGTGCAGCAAGGCTGTGCGAGGAGGGGAGGCATGCAGTTAGCAAGATCAGAAGAGCAGTTAGCATGAAAATAGCGGTAGAAGATAGCTAGAGATGCAACATTGCGGCTATGAGAGAGAAGCTGAAGACAGACAATTAGAGGAGAGGAGATGATGAGACGAAAAGCTTTTGATTCCACCCTGTCTAGAAGAGCGGTATGAGTGGAACTTCCCCAGAAATGTAAAACATACTCCATACATGGACAGATAAAGCCCCTGTACAGAGTTTTAGCTAAGGAAAAGATGTGAAGTTTCCAGTTCAGATTATAAGTAAAGGACAGACCGCGGATGTTCAGTGTAGAAGAGAGGAACAGTCGAGTGTCACTAAAGAAGAGGGGATAGTTGCCTGGAAGGTTGTGTCGAGTTGATAGATGGAGGAATTGAGTTTTTGAGGCATTGAACAATACCAAGTTTGTTCTGTCCCAATCAAAAATTTTTCAAAGATCAGAAGTCAGGCATTTTGTGGCTTCCCTGCGTGAAATGTTTACTTCCTGAAGTGTTGGACGTCTAGGAAAACATGTGGAAAAGTGCAGGATGGTATCATCAGTGTAGGAGTGGAAAGGACAAGAAATTTGGTTTAGAAGGTCTTTGATGAATAATAAGAAGAGAATGGGTTACAGGACAGAACCCTGAGGATCACTGTTAATAGATTTAGAACAGTGACCGTCTACCACAGCAGCAATAGCACAGTCAGAAAGGAAAAATGAGATGAACTTACAGAGAAAACGATAGAAGATGTAGGAGGGTAGTTTGGAAATCAGAGCTTTGTGCCAAACTCTATCAAAAGCTTATGATATGTCCAAGGCAACAGCAAAAGTTTCACTAAAATCTCTAAAAGAGGATAACCAAGATTCAGTAAGGAAAGCCAGAAGATCACCAGTAGAGCGGCCTTGATGGAACCCATACTGGCGATCAGACAGAAGATTGTGAAATGATAGATGTTTAAGAATCTTTCTGTTGAGAATAGATTCGAAATTTAGATAGGCAGGTAATTAAAGCAATAGGAACTGTGGTTTGAGGGTTTAGAACAGTCACCCTTTTTAGGAACAAGCTGAATGTAGGCAAACTTCCAGCAAGAAGGAAAGGTAGATGTACACAGATAGAGTTGAAAGAGTTTGACTAGGCAAGGTGCAAGCATGGAGGCACAGTTTCAGAGAACAATAGGAGAGACCCCATCAGGTCCATATGCCTTTTGAGGGTTTAGGCCAGCGAGGGCATGGAAAACATCATAGCGAAGAATTTTAATAGGTAGCATGAAGTAGTCAGAGGTTGGAGGAGAGGGAGGAACAAGCCCAGAATCGTCCAAGGTAGAGGTTCTAGCAAAGGTTTGAGTGAAGAGTTCAGCTTTAGAGATAGAAGTGATAGCAGTGGTACCATCTGGTTGAAATAAAGGAGGGAAAGAAGATGAAGCAAAGTTATTGGAGATATTTTTGGCTAGATGCCAGAAGTCATGAGGAGAGTTAGATATTGAAAGATTTTAACACTTTCTATTAATGAAGAAGTTTTTGACTAGTTGAAAAACAGACTTGGCATCGTTCCGGGCAGAAATATAAAGTGCATGAGATTCTGGTGATGGAAGGCTTAAATACCTTTTGTGAGCCACCTCTCTATCATGTATAGCACGATAACAGACTGTGTTAAACCAAGGTTTGGAAGGTTAAGGTTGAGAAAAAGAATGAGGAATGTACACCACCATGCGAGACACTATCACCTCTGTTATGCGCTCGGCACACAAAAACTGGTGGTCTCTGACACGGAAACAGTAGTCATTCCAAGGAAAATCAGCAATACCTCCTCAAGTCCACCCAACTATTAGAGGCAAAGCGCCAGAGGCACCTCCATCTAGGAGGATCCTGAGGAGGGACTGGAGCTTTAGGACAAGATACAGATATGAGATTGTGATCGGAGGAGCCCAGCAGAGAAGAGAGGGTGACAGCATAAGCAGAAGGATTACAAGTAAGGAAAAGGTCACGAATGTTGGGCGTATGTCCAAGACGGTCAGAAATACGAGTAGGGTGTTGCACCAATTGCTCTAGGTCGTGGAGGATAGCAAATTTGAAGGCTAGTTCACCAGGATGGTCAGTGAAGGGAGAGGAAAGCCAAAGCTGGTGTTGAACATTGAAGTCTCCAAGAATGGAGATCTCCGCAAAAGGGAAGAGAGTTAGAATGTGCACCACTTTGAAAGTTAAGTAGTCAAAGATTTTTTTTATAGTCAGAGGACTTAGGTGAGAGGTATACAACACAGATAAATTTAGTTTGAGTGACTAGTTGTAGCCAGATGGTGGAAAACTCGGAAGATTCAAGAACGTGGGACAAAATAGTAGATTAAGTCGTAGCGCACATAAACACAACATCCAGCTTTGGATTGAAAATGAGGACAGAGAAAGTAGGAGGGAACAGAAAAGGAGCTACTGTCAGTTCCCTCAGACACCTGTGTTTCAGTCAGGAAAAGAAGATGAGGTTTAGAAGAGGAGAGGTGGTGTTCTACAGATTGAAAAATAGATCTAAGACTGCGAATGTTGCAGAAGTTAATGAAGAAAAAGTTGAGGGGGGGTGTCAAGATACTTAAGGTCGTTATCAGGAGAGCAGTCCGACCTGAGGACATTTGTGGTCCCCTACCCAGAGTGGGACTCCGAGGATGGTATAAGAGACGCCATGTTAATTTTCACTTTTTGAGTGAAGTGTGTGTGTAATTGGGTGCTTGTAGTTTTGTGTGGAGGAAGAGAGTTGTCTTTAGAGGGCAGGCTGTGACTGCCCCCTTGTGTTGTGAGACACAAAGGGAAACCGTTCAGTGAGGTCACATCTGGGTTTAATGATAAGTTCACAGCACCCCATAATCCAGTGTTTTAAATGTCTCTAGGAGTAATTATCGTTTCGGCAGCAGCAGCAGCAGCAGCACTGAGAAGAAATTATAGTAGTAGTAGTAGTAGTAGTAGTAGTAGTAGTAGTACCTAGTAAACTCTGGAACTCAATGCCTGCTTCTGTATTTCCACTTCCTATGACTTAAATTCCTTCAAGAGGGAGGTTTCAAGACACTTATTCATCAATTTTTGACCACTGCTTTGACCCTTTTATGGGCATATTTTTTTATTGGATTTTTGTTGCCCTTGGCCAGTGTCCTTACATAAAAAAAAAAAATTAGTAGTAATAGTTGTAGCAGTAGTAGTAGTAGTAGTAGTAATAGTAGTAATAATAGTAGTAGTAGTAGTAGTAGTAGAGGTCTGTCTATATAAGTAAAATATGAAATTGTTAAGTTAGTTTATCGTACTAATAAAACTACTACTACTACGACAACAACAGCACTACCACCACCTCCTCTACTACTACTACTACTACTACAACTTACCACCAATTAGTATATTGCGTCCACTTTACTGTACATCACCTCTCGCGTAATGAACCCACCATTGTCTACATCGTAAAGAAGGAAAGCCCCTGAGCAAGCCAGATAGTTAAAGCACACACACTGATAAAAATTAGCACATATTTAGCGATCCCTGACTGAAGCTACGTGATAATAATGGTACTAAGTTGAAAATATATGGAACCGATAGAAAAACTGATATAATAGTGTTAATATTCAAGTTTAGTGGGCGTGTGACCATGAGATGTAGATAAATGAACGTCAAATTTACTGAGAAAATGGGCAAGTTACCTCTTGAAGTATATAAAATAGTTGCCCATTAAAATTCTATAACGATTCCAGACAATGTGGTATATGGAATAGATAAAAAGTATTACACAGATTGTCACAAAATTAATTAATATTATCAAGAGACTATAGATAAAAAATAATTAATAGGTTTAGTGAAAGAACAAAAAAAAAAAAGAATAATCTAAGGGGGACACTCGTAGATTCACCAAATCATGCCCTCAATTTTTTAAACGTTCCCCCAATTGAAAGAATAAAATAGCTACCATAAAAATACAAATTAATGAAGTATTTAAATATACAACAGATGCGATAAAACACAAAAATATAAGGAAAAACATAAAGTTAACGAATATTACTAAACAGGCACGAATCAATAATTAATACAAGTGAAAGAAAACGGATATTTAAGGGGATACATTCATAAATTCACAAAGCAGTTTCTCGCCTACATTTCCTTTTGATGTGATAAAGAGAGTTCTGATAAACTCCTCGAATTCAATAGACCCATCCAGAGAGAGAGAGAGAGAGAGAGAGAGAGAGAGAGAGAGAGAGAGAGAGAGAGAGAGAGAGAGAGAGAGAGAGAGAGAGAGAGAGAGAGAGAGAGAGAGAGAGAGAGAGAGAGAGAGAGAGAGAGAGAGAGAGAGAGGGGGGGGGGGAAAGAGGGGGAGAGGGAGAAAAGGAGGGGAGAGGGAGAGAGGGGAAGAAAGGTGGAGATAGGGAGAGAGAGGGAGGGAGAGAGAGGGAGAGAGAGGGAGAGGGATTGAGGGGGTTGTTGTTGTTGTTGTTGTTGTTGTTGTTGTCCTCCTCCTCCTCCTCCTCCTCCTAAACAAACTTAATCCAACGTAACCTAAATACTATTACTACTACTTTTACAACCACCACCACCACCACCACTAGTATTACTACTACTACTACTACTAGTGCTTTCATTCGTCAAACACTTTGAAGACAAGAGAAGGAAACTTGGCTCGCCTTAAGGGAAGAATTGTTTGTAAATCTTGACAAAACCCTGAAAAAAAATAAATAAATAAAATAAGTAATAATAATAATAATATAATAAAATAATAATAATAATAATAATAATAATAATAATAATAATAATAATAAAATTAATAACAGTGATAAAAATAATTATGATAATAACAACAACAACAACAACAATAATAATAATATTGATCGCTCTTATTGTTAACGTTGAGTCAGAGAGAGAGAGAGAATGATAATCCTAATATGAATCAAACTCTCTCTCTCTCTCTCTCTCTCTCTCTCTCTCTCTCTCTCTCTGTGTGTGTGTGTGTGTGTGTGTAATGTTATTCATGGCTAACCTCTGACTTTAGAGATAGCTTCAATCCCTTAAGGCAATGAGGTAAGAGAGAGAGAGAGAGAGAGAGAGAGAGAGAGAGAGAGAGAGAGAGAGAGAGAGAGAGAGAGAGAGATATTATAAGTATCTACTTTTATAAGCATACTGTTACATACGTAATATAAGTAATACATTGCAAGTCTACTTACAAGAAAAAAAGAAAAATGGTCGGTAGACCATTTGGAGAGTCTTTCAGAAAATCCCTGTGCATGTAGGTAATTGTAAGGGATTGTAATTAATTATAAGTAATTAAGTAATTTTCTTAAGAAATTCTTGGTATTTACGATTTTCAAGTAGTGTGTTGGTGCTTAAGTAATTTTGTAATTAATTGTAATTCTAATTAAGTATTTTTTGTAAGTAATTCTAAATATTAAAGTCATTTTGTGAGTAATCATTGGTGTTTAACTCATTTTGTAAGTAATTGTAAGTAATACTAAGTATTTAAGTGATTTCTGTAAGTAATTTTAAGCATTTAAGTAATTTTGTCAGCAATTCTACGTACTTAAGTCATTTTTGCAAGTAACAAGGTGTGTAAATAAATCATTTTGTAACTAGTATTTATAAGTAATTCTATTTAAGTAATTTTTTAAAGTAATTGTAGGTATTCAAGTAATTTTGTAGGTAAAGTAGGAGAGAGTGGAGGAGAGGAAGGAACAAGCCCTGAATCATCCAAGGTAGAGATTTTAACAAAGGTTTGAGCAAAGAGTTCAGCTTTAGAAATTGATGAGATTGCAGTGGTGCCATCAGATTGAAATAAAGAAGGGAACGATGAAGCAAAGTTATAAGAGATTTTTGGCTAAATGCCAGAACTCAAAATGGGTGTTAGATCTTAAAAGATTTTGACACTTTCTATTAATGAAGGTGTTTTTGGCTAGTTGGAGAACAGACTTGGCATGATTCCAGGCAGAAATTTATTATAAAGCACATGAGGTTCAAGTGATGGAAGGCTCAAGTACCTTTTGTGGGTCATCTGTCCATAATGTACAGCACGAGAACAGACTGTGTTAAAAACCAAGGTTTAGAGGTTTTAGGTCAAGAGAAAGAGTGAGAAATGTATGCCTCCATGCCAGACACTGTCACCTCTGTTATGCGCTCAGCACACAGAGACAGATCTCTGACACGGACGCAGTAGTCATTCCAAGGAAAGATCAGCTTAGTTAGTACCTCCTCAGCAGCTCCCAATTAGCAGACACAAAACACCAGAAGCATCTCCACTTTGTGGGATCCTGAGGAGGGGATGGAGTGAAAGGACAAGATACAGATATGAGACTGTGATCAGAGGAACCCAACCAAGATGATAGGGTGACAGCATAAGCAGGATTAAAGGTTAGGAAAAGGTCAAGAATGTTGGGCATATCTCCAAGATGGGCAGGAATATAAGTAGGGTGTTGCACCAATTGCTCTAGGTCATGGAAGAGAGCAAAGTTAAAGGCTAGTTCAGCATGATGGTCAATGAAAGAAGAGGAAAGTCAAAGCTGGTGGTGAATACTGAAATCTTCACAAGAGGAAAGAGTCAGAATGTGCTCCACTTTGGAAGTTAAGTAGTCAAAGAATTTCTTATAGTCAGAGGAGTTAAGTGAGAGCTATACGGCACAGATAAATTTAGTTTGAGAGTGACTCTATAGTGATAGCCAGATGGTGGAAAACTCAGAAGACTCAAGAACATTAGCATGAGAGCAGGTTAAGTCGTTATGCATATAAACGTAACATCTTGCTTTGCATTGAAAATGAGGATAGAGGAAGTAGAAGGGAACAGAAAAGGGGCTACTGTCAGTTGCCTCAGACACCTGTGTTTCAGTGAGGAAAGGAAGATGAGGTTTAGTAGAGGAGACCAAGGATAGAAGAAATCATAATTTTTTTCAAAAAAAAAAAAAATAAATCATATCAATTTATTTTCTTTTGAATCTGATTTTTTTTTTATTTAAATGGATTTTCTCATTTATTTTTATTCATTTACTTATTTATTCATTTCCATTAATCCTTGTTTAATTGCAGTGATTATCTGTTTCAGTCTTATGAGACCATTGTATTAAACTTGACCAGTATTAAATGAAATTATATTTTAATATAAAATTATCCAACATGAGTTTTTCACATAAAAATCATAAGTAAGAATAAGTTTAATCAGATCTATAATGTTTAAGTAACTTTGCATAAAAAAAGGCTTATTAAACTTCATAATTACTTTTATTGTTATTATCAACAAAAAGTCTTTACTTTTTTTTATGCATGTGAATATTTTTCTTGTAAGAGATGGCAATGATTCGCTGGTGCCTGATCTGCTGCAGGACAAGTACAGAACCAGTGCACTCGGTGCAAGACAAGTACACTTGATACTTTTCCTGTGCAAATGCTTCACATGTACATGTTCTTCCTTGTGTGTGTATATGTATATATATATATATATATATATATATATATATATATATATATATATATATATATATATATATATATATATATATATATATATATATATATATATATATATATATATATATATATATATATATACACACACACACACACACACACACACACGTGTGTGTGTTAACATGAGTTTCTGCAAATACTGAAAGAGGTGAAAGAACATGTAATTGTAAGTAGAAAATATTCTATACACATATGCATTTTAAGGCTTTGTTTACCCGTCAAAGGGGTTGAAAATGTATGGGCCTCACGGGTGTGCTGTGCACGTAGCTATTCGGTGACAGATACAGTTGCATTGTCGCAGCCTCGGAGGTGCCACTTGCTCAAATAACACATGGTTTAAACTTTTTTTGCAAGCTGTGGAATATTATGGTATCTTATAACAAGACAAATGGTATTAAAAGGCATGTAATTTTCCGATAACCATTATACGACAACAATATTGTGGTGATTAAAAGTACTTCTGTAAAATGCTATGTTGTTTCATCACTCAGCTGTTTTCAAGGTTGCTCTGACTCTGTCACCCTCTCCTCCCTCGCTCTGATGATGCCACAGAGCATTTTAAAGGAGTATTTTTAATCACTGCAATAATCTTGTGTAATGCTCATTGGTAAATTACATGCTTTTTAATACCATTTGTCTTCTAATAATATACTGTAATATTCCACATTTTGCAAAAAAATAAGATTAAACCATTCATAATTTGACCAAGTGGCACCTCCGAGGCTGTGACAGTGCAACAACCATCTGTCTGTCACCTCATAGCTACAAGCAGAGCACATCCGCGAGTCCCATACATTTTCAACTCCTCTGACAGGTAAACAAAACCTTAAAATGCATATGTGTATGGAACATTTTCTACTTAGAATTACATGTTCTTTCACCTCTTTCAGTATTTGCAGAAATTCATGTTACATCCTGTAGAGTTAGTCGCCGACTTACGACAACATTAGGTTCTGACAGAGCCGTCGTAAGATGATCTTGTCGTAACTCAAAGTATTATTTTTAATTTATTTATAGGTTTGAATCAAATACATAATTGGTTATTACATTTGATTTATTTGCAAAACAAAAATACAAAATACATTACAAGATTACGAATCATTTTACACTTTCGGACAAAACTAATTTTAATATTTAATTAACAGAAATTATTGTCTGCTGGTGGTTGGCTGGGGATCATCAGGGTAATCGCTGGGGGTACTGGTAGACGGAGAAGATTTTTTTTTTCATAAACATGTTGAGTTTTGTCTGAATGGTTCGTTCTTTTTTTTTTCTCTCTCTCATCATAAACCATCTAGAACCATGCATTCAATTCTTGAAAATCTTTCAACATTTGGATCCATTCCTTCAAAATGAGCAAAAAAAGTTTATTCAACTGCGATAAACCTTCTGCTAAGCCTTTAGTGGTGAACATTCTTTGTGGTTCCTCTTCCTCCTCCTTTTTTGCTGCTGCTTCCCTCCTTTCTTCTTCTGCTACTTTTTCTTCTTCCAACTCAATCAGATCTTCATTTGTTAGTTCTTCATATTCTTTGTCTAGCAATTCCTCGACTTCTTCCATTCCACATTCTAACGACAGATCTTTAGCTAGTTTCACAATTTTGTCACGAATCATTTCTATTTCATTCTCATTATCAAATCCATCATCAAAAGTACTCACATAGCGTTTAGTGCAATTCTTCCAAACACCATTCATGCATTTCTTTGTCACAGCTTCCCATGCTGCAGCAATGCTCTTGATGCATTTAAGAAGATCGTATTTTTTCCTAAAATCTCTTGATGATAATTTTGGATCAGCATCTGTAGCAGATATAGCTTGGGCAAAGGTGATTTTAAGGTAATTTGCCTTGAATGCAGCAATGGCTCCTTGGTCCATGGGCTGGATGAGAGGAGTAGTATTTGGTGGTAAAAATACCACTTTCACGTTGGGATGGAGATCGGCTAGATGAGGTGGATGTCCGGGTGCGTTATCCGAAACTAATAAAATCTTAAATGGAATGTTGTTTTCCAAACAATATTCACGAACCTGAAGAATGAAACAGTTTAAGAACCAGTCTTCGAAAAGTGCTTGAGTCACCCAGGCTTTTTTTTGTTTGAACAGTAGTAGACTGGTAGCGTATGCCAATTCACATTTTTAAAAGCTCGCAGGTTTTCGGCATGATAAATTAAAAAGGGCTTCAGCTTAAAACCAGCGATGTTTCCACCAAACAACAAGGTCACTCTATCTTTGAAAGAATTAAATCCAGGCATGGATTTTTCTTCTTTATGAATGTACGAGCGTTCTGGCATAAGTTTCCAGAATAAGCCAGTCTCATCGACATTAAAAATGTGTTCGGGTTGATAGCCTTCTCCTACAATCACTTCATCCAAAGTTTCAATGAACTTTTTCATGCCTTCCTCATCTGCACTTGCTGCTTCCCCAGTGATTCTAACATTATGCAATTGAAATCTTTTCTTAAATCGTTTAAACCATCCTGTACTTGCTGTAAATTCTTGGCTATAATCTTCTCCAGCACACTCCTTCAGCGTCTTAAAAATACTTAAAGCTTTCGTGTGCAATTTGTGAAGGCTTAATGGGACACGTTTTTGGAGTTGACTTTCAATCCACACATTTAATAATTTTTCCATTTCGTGGATAGGTCCAGTTCGTTGTTTTTGTAATCACTGTAGATCTCATTGGTGCTGAACCTTTAACGGCTTCATGAATCCTTTCTTTATCTTTCAAAATTTTCAACACAGTAGAATGCGGTAGTTGAAGATCACTTGCTATTACACTCACTCTCTTTTCCCCTTCAAACTGCTTGATCACTTTCATTTTCATGTCGAGATCAATGGCTTTTCTTGCTTTCTTAGCAGGCTTGGGAATTGAGCATGATTTTCTTTTTGACGACATTTCTGAGGGGGGTTTGAAGCAAACAATATATTATATACAGATGTACGCGATAGTAACGACACAAACACACTGAAGCTGCAGGCTAGCAGATAATCTCACAAAAGAGCACACTGCCAGCAGCGGGAAAAATTATCGTACATGCGCTCGACATATCTTAGCCAAATAGCTATCATACAAAAATTAAATATTATCATATTGTCGTCCTCGTAAAGTCGGTCTGTCGTAAGTCGGCGACTACCTGTATATGTGTGAGTGTGTGTGTATTTCCCTACCTACCTACCTAGTTGTGCTTTATAGGAAAAGAGCTATGCTCGTGCTGTCCCATCTTCATATCTTTTAATATCCAACTTAGCCTTGAATCCATGTATACTTTCTGCATTTACTATCTCCTCATCCAGACTGTTCCATACATCAACACTTCTATATGGGAAACTATACTTTTTGATGTCTCTTCTACAAGCACTCCTCTTCAGCCTCTTTCCATGTCCTCTAGTGTCCCGTGTATCCCAGACCATTAAGTTGCTCCGGTCCACCTCCTCTACTCCTTCATATGCTTTATGCTCCAGTCCACCTCCTCTACTCCTTCATATGCTTTATGCTCCAGTCCACCTCCTCTACTCCTTCATATGCTTTATATATCATAATCAAGTCTCCCCTTTCTCTCCTCTTTTCCAACGTTGGTAGATGTATCCTTGCCAGTCTCTCTTCATATGACAAGTCCCTGATACTTGGTATCATCTTCGTAGCTGCTCTCTGAACTCTCTCCAACTTCCTTATATCCTTTTTCTTGTATGGCGACCACACTACTGCTGCATAATCTAGTCTAAGTCTTATCAGTGACACGACCATCTTCCTGACCATCTCTTCATCCATATATGCAAAGGCCTGCCTTATTCTTAACAAGTTATAGGTTTCTCCTGTAATTTTGCTAATGTGTCTCTCCAGGGTCAGGTTCCCAGTCACTGTAACACCGAGATCCTTTTCCTCTTCTGCTTCACTCAACCTTACACCATTCAACACATAATTTCCTTTTACTCTTCTTGTACTTTTTTCCAAATTCTATAACTTTACACTTCTTTAAATTAAATTCCATTTCTCATCTATAACTCCACTCTGATATCTTGTTCAGGTCTTCTTGTAATGTTCCACATTCCTCTGCACTCTCAACTTTCTTCAGCAACTTTGCATCATCCGCAAAAAGGCTCATGTAGCTGTTCACACACTCCCGTCATATAATTAATATAAACTGCAAACATGATTGTTGCAAGTACTGAGCCTTGGAGTACTCCACTTATGACTTCCCTCCATGATGATTTTTTATCTTTTACCACCGTTCTCATCTCTGTTTGTCAAGAAATTTTCCATCTCAGCAGGCCCTCCTTAGCTCACCATTATGCTTCAACTTCCACAACAATTTCCTGTGTGGCACTTTATCGAAGGCCTTCTTCAGGTCTAAATAAACACCATCTGCCCATCCATCTCTGGCTTGCATTATATCCACTACTCTACAATAAAAACTCAGTAAGTTTGTAACACACAATCTCCCTCTCCTAAATCCAAATTCTTGCTTTATTATCACTTCATTTCCTTCTAGGTACTGCATCCATTTATCCTTCACCAATCTTTTGCACATTTTGCACACCACACTTGTTAGACACGCAGGTCTATAGTTTTAAGGGCCCCTCTTTACTGCCACCTTTGTAGATTGGCACTATGTTGGCTTTCTTCCATTCAATTGGGACTCTACTTTCAATATGGGAGCTCTCAAATAATATTATGTATTGCCCATGTCAACTGTTGATTGCACTCTTTTAATATCCATCCTGACACTCCATCAGGTCCAGTGGCCTTCCTAAAGTCCCTCCATCTGTTTTTGGACATCCTCTTCAGTCACTTGGATTTCCCCCAGACCCATTTCCTCACTCATCTCACTCTGCCACACAAATGTTCTCTCTTTTGTGAATACTGATTGAAAACTCCTGTTCATTATCTCTGCCAATTCAGCCGGATCCTCACACATTTGACTCCTTCAATCTGCTTATTCCTTCTCTATTATTCATTTTGCTGTTCACATATCTGAAGAATAGTTTTGGTTCCTCTTTGCATTTGTCCATAACATCTTTCTCATAATTTTTCCTTTCTTCTCTAATAACCCTTACATATCCATTTCTTGTAGTTGTGTAGTTTTGCCATAGCTCCTGCATATTTTTCCTCCGCCATCTATTCCATGCAGTTTCCCTCTCCTTCCTAGCTATTTGTGTGTGTGTATTTTCCTAGTTGTGTTCACCTACGGTCGTCTGCTGGTCACCCAGCCAGCCGTTCCCCTACAGAAAGAGCTGAGCTCATAGTGACCGATCTTCAGGTAAGACCAAGACCACTGACACACCACACACCAGGACAGCGAGGTCACAACACCTCGGGTTACATCCCGTACCTACTTGCTGCTAGGTGAACAGGGGCTACACATTAAGAGGCTCGCCCATTTGCCTCGCCACTCCTGGGATTCGAACCCGGGCCTTCTTGGTTGTGAGCCGAGCGTGCTAACCACTACGCTACTGCATGTGTATGTATTTACCTAGTTGTGACATACGGGAGAGGAGCTAAGCTTGTACTGTCCCGTCTCCATAACCGTTTTTATCCAACTTTTCCTTAAAGTCATGAATATTTGTAGCACACACCACTTCCCCTTCCAGTCCATTCCATGCCTCTATGCTTCTATGAGGGAAGCTAAACTTCTTTTTCCCTTCTGCAAGTGGTTACTCTTAGTCATGTTTCTCTTTCGTTCATTATAAAGAGATGTTCCCTATCTAGTTTTTCCATCCCACTCGGCAATTTGTACAATGCAACCAAGTCACCTCTCTCTCATCTTTTTTCCAAGGTTGGGAGTTGCATTCTAGCTAGTCGATCCTCATATGACAAATCTTGCAATTCTGTTATCATTTTTGTTGCTGCTTTCTGTATTCCTTCCAACTTTCTTATGTGCTTTTTTTCATGTGGTGACTAAATTACCGCTGCGTATTCTAATCTTGGACGTATCATTGTGGTGATTATTTTCCTCATCATTTCTATATCCAGATAAGCAAAGGCAACTTTTATGTTTCTTAGTAGGCTGAGAGTTTCACCTGTTATCTTGTTAATATGTTTTTCTGGTGATAAATTCTCTGAGAAAATCACTCCCAGATCTTTTTCTCTTGTTGTCTTATTTATTGTTTCGTTTCCCATCTTATAGCTACACCTGTTACTTTTTCCAAATTTCACCTTTTTACATTTACCAGAGTTAAATTTAATTTGCCATCTGTTGCTCCACTCCCACACCTTGCCTATATCTCTCTGTAATTCTTCACAATCTTCTGTTCCCTTCACTCTTCTCATAAGTTTTGCATCATCAGAAAAAAGACTCACTTAGTTTCCCAGAAAAGCCCCTAAACTTGCCAGGACCAAACTTCGAGGTAGAGAGCGGTTTCCTTGGAGCAATATTACTCCTTAACTTCTCAGACTCCTCAATGTTCTTGGCCGAGAGTGAGACATCATCCCCAAACAGAAGACGAGTCATGGGTACCTTGTCTGAACAGAGGTGAGCATACTTCTGGTTAATTTCATGCTTGAGGATGAACCGGCGAACCAGGTTGTTCTTGTGATTAGCATGACCCAGGAGCGCCAGGGCACCATTAAGCATGCCGACTTCCTGGGCAACATCTGGTTGGCCAGTCTGGGCGATCTTGTCAAGCACTGTGAGTGACTTAGTCAAAATTGTGGCAGCCTTAATAATGTCTTTTCCAATATCCTTCAAACGGAAGTCTGCCTTCTTGGCATCTGTCTTCAGTGCATCTAAAACTTGCGAGTTGCAATCCACGGGCACTAAGGCATGACAGTTGTCTGGCCTCTTGGCTGCAGCATCCTCCAAAATCTCCTTATACTCCTCCTCTCGCAAGCTGTGAGCAAATACATGGTTAACCATCTGAGAGCACAGGAACACTAGATTTTGAGAGGGCAATAAATTACCGCCCTATCATAGGAGAGAACCATTTGCCATGCGGGCAGGTGGGCGGAGCCTGTATCAATGCACGCGGGCCCAGGTGAGCGGGTCACAACCTTGCCAGGTCTCACTCCCGGCCGGGTCACCCAGCGCCCAAGACGTGCCCTCCTCGACTCCTCCCGAACCAGCCTGCAGAAAGGACAGCGTGGTGCAGTGGTAAGCCGAAGCCCTGACCGACGAAGCTGGCTTTCATCGAAGCAGACTGGAGGAGTGAGTAACCCAGTGGAACGCCTTGGGTGAGTTATTTGTGGTAAGGCCTGTTCTCGAGCGCATATCCAGCCCCCCCAGCGACCACGTGGTCGTCGCTCCTTGCGTGACAGAGTGATACAGTGCATAGTGCCGGCTAATTACCTCCGTGATCCAGTAACTTAGCATAAAGCTGTGCTCTCACAACGTAAAAGGACCGGGCATTGGCCTCACTTCCGGAGGAATAGGTATTTCTTTCTGTGTGCCGCCCACGCGCCACTGAGTGTAGCCATAGCTAGCCAGGCCTTTGTTGTAGTTACTGTGTAAATATAAGTCAAATATTTATGACTGTGCTTTCTTTTGAGTGTCCTACCCTAGTCTACCTGGAGACTCAACCAGGAGTCGCATGTGATCGGCAGGTGTTAAAGTGTAAAGGGACCCCGATCCATGACAATTGGCGCCCGAACAGGGACCTCATACTAAGCACAGTCACGGTAGAGTAATTCTTTGGTACCAAGAAACCTTGCTGACATCTTTTGCTGCAGACAATGGTGTCTGAGGGTCATAGTGAATCTTACGATCCCTTTGCGAGGTTTAGGCCTGAAATCACAGCGCTGAACATAACAGCAGCGACGAAGGTTATTGAGTATATACAGAAGTGGCTAGCTGAGGAGAGAGCGGACCGCTTACGTGCCGAGGAACGTGAGAGAGGACCGCCTGCGGGAGGAGGAAAGGCAGGAACGTGTGAGGCAGGAAATGATTCGTACCGAAGAACGGGAACACAAGAAAGCGATGGCTGAAATGGAGCTTCGCCGTGCGGAGGCAGAAGAGACTCGATCTCAAAATTCTGAGGGAAGCACTCTTCGTGCCTTACATAGGGTGAAACTTAATGCTTACCGTGAAGGGGAAGACATCAATGCCTTCATTTCCCGTTTCGAGAGGCTGGCCAAGTTGTATCAGATTGAGTCTGAAGAGAAGGCCATCGAATTTTATAGCCTGTTTACAGGCAAAGCCTTGTCCATCGTACATGGGCTAGGACCCGAAGATAACTCATACAAGCACATGAAATGCGTTCTTTTGAAGGCGTTTGGCAGAACAGTGGAGACAGCCAAGCAGGCATTTCGCAGTGCCGCTATCAGTGATAACGAAACTGCCGTTCAGGCTCACGCCATAATTTCTCGTCTCTTTGACGAGCGAGTGCAAAAGGAAGGGATTTACCTCATGTATGAAGCATTGCGGGAGTTAGTCATACACGACAGGTTTGAGGAAATGTGCCCGCCTGAGTTTGTAGCCACAACTAAGGCCACGGGAAATGTACAGGCAAATAAAATGGCGGAAAACCTGGACCTCCATTTTGCCGCACATGGACGTAAAAATGTTCCCCGAGTTCGTTCCGCAGGGAGCGGCAACAAGGCGCAACCCAACGATCTGGAGCCAGTAAGGAAGGAGCAGGCACCGCCTCCCTTCCGGCAGAATAAGCCACAAGGACACCCCAGGGAGGATAATAAGTTTCAACCACCACGTGGGTGGAATACCGGCTCATTGCGTCCCGCACCACCTATGAAAGCTGCCCCACACACAGGCAGATATGCCGCCGCGCTACTCGATACGCCGGACGATATTGTACCAGCGGCAGACGCTACTCCAATTATAGCTGTCCAGAACCACCCTTTGCCGGCCGTAGATAGTGTTCAGGTGACCCTTGAAGCAAATAAGGCCCCACAGCCCCACTCATTTTGACTAGCAGCCACCTCCTCAGTACCAGGAAATTCACCTCGGGGATTGATTGTGAAAAACGGTAGAGTAGGGGGCAGGTCGGTAAGAGTAATGCGGGACAATGGTTCTACTGGCTGTGTAGTGAAAGAGGCCCTGGTTGCCCCCGCTCAGTTCACAGGAGAACATGTGAGAGTCGTCATGATTAACGGCTCTGTGGCTACTTGCCCGATAGCTGTAGTCGACGTGGAGACGCCATTTCTCACTGGCAGAATTCAGGCCGCTGTGATGAAACAGCCTAACTATGAATTGATAATCGGTAACGTTGAAGGGGTGAGGGACGTTCGGAACACGGACGCCGCGACCCAAAGCGAAGATCAAGTAGGTGCCGCCCTGATGAGAGCCCAGGCACAAGACACACGGCCCGTGGTCCCTCTCAAGCTCACATCACCTGACGAGCTGCTCAATAGCGCTAACGTCACTGCCTCACAAAAGACCGATCCCTCCCTTGCAAACATTCGGAAGCAAGTCGCTGAGGGGGTATCGAGGGTAGATAAATACGGAACTCGCTTCTGCCAACACAAGAGGAAAGTTGTATAGAGAAGTCATCGTGAGGCTCGGTCGCAATTCATGGTGCCTGCACAGTACCGCCACGCAGTGATGGAGATGGGGCATTGCACGGCCTTGGGTGGTCACATGAGGCAACAGAAAACACAAGACCGCATTAGTCACACATTTTTCTGGCCTGGCATGATGGCCGATATCGCGAGATTCGTGAGATCCTGTGACGTGCGTCAAAAAACTGTAGACAAGGGCTGTGTGAAACCTGCGCCGCTAAAACCCATGCCCCTTATATCCGAACCATTTGAGAGGGTAGCGGTAGATATTGTTGGGCCTATCACGCCACGCGCGAATGACGGATCAAAATATCTACTCACGTGTGTGGACTTCAGCACCCATTGGCCTGAAGCAGTACCTCTGAAAAATATAGAGGCCACCACGGTGGCTGAAGCGCTGGTAGGGATATTCTGGCGTGTGGGCATTCCCAAGGAGGTGCTGAGCGACCGAGGCACTCAGTTTACATCTGCCATGATGGACGAGACATTTAGGATTCTCTCTGTGAAGGGCCTTAACACAACACCCTGGCATCCCATGTGTTAACGGTCTGTGCGAAAGGTTCAACGGCACACTGAAAAAAATGCTCAAGCGGCTGGCTACCGAGCAACCCAAGGAATGGCCGAGATTTGTGGCTCCTCTCCTGTTCACATACAGGGAAGCACCGCAGAGTACACTGAAGTTCTCGCCTTTCAAGCTACTCTACGGAAGAGCAGTGCACGGTCCACTCCAAGTGCTAAGAGAGCTATGGGACGAGGACGTGCCAAGTCCAGAGGTACGTACAACATACGAGTACGTTATAAACCTGGCTGGCAGACTTAGGGAAACCTGTCATATGGCCAAGGAAGAACTCCTGAAGGCCCAGGAGATACAAAAGGCTCATTATGATCGGAATGCGCGACTACGCACCCTGCAGCCTGGCCAGGAGTGCTTAGTACTCCTACCCACTGCTCATAATAAGTTGCTGGTGCAGTGGAATGGGCCTTATGAAGTCTCCGACTTAAATTATGTAGTATTGATTGATGGAAAACAGAAACGTCTTCACATTAACATGCTTAACACGTAAATACCGAGGAGCCGCCCGGGAGGCTGGACCGTGGAGAACCGAGGAGCCGCCCGGGCGGCATTATGTTCGACCCCACACAAAAACTGCGCCAGACTTGGCAACACTTTCAAACTTGATGTAGGAGGTAGCCCTACTATGGAACACTGTCTCCAGTATGATAAGTTGCCAGTTAGTGCTTTCAAGTGTGCATGAGCGTCAGTCACAATTAGCCTCTTGACAGGGCCAATCTACACACTGCATTGTCTCGTTTTTCGTGGTATAACTGAACTATATTGAGACCTAGAAACTCAATAATGCCACGAAAAGCTAAGAGAAAGTTGACATTTTCGAGTGACATTGAATCTGATGCTCCAGCAACAAAGAAAGTTTGTGAAAGTGATGAGGGTGGTGAAAATGGAGGCATCGTGGGTGGTCGCTCTCGCATTCGCTCTCCTGTTACCCGATCAGGTGCTGATCCACCACCACCACCACCACGATCACAGCCATCTTCAACCAGTGATAGTGACAGAAGAAAGGGTGGAGTAAAAAAAGGAAAGGGTAAACATGTCCCAGTGAAACAACCAGCTGCCCCTGTAGCAAGTGATCATACGTCTGGCACATCTGTCCCTTGCACCTCCCGCACGCCGCTACCGCCGTCACCACCACACCGTGTCTCTCAGCCAAGGAAAGTAAGCTTGACACCCTCCAAATTCCTCCCTCTGTTGTTTGCAGATGAAGATGATGTGGATGAGAGCAGGTGGGTCCACGATGATGATAGTGGTGACCCGGGTGATTCCAGTGATGAAGATTCTGTTGTTGGGAGCGAGGGTGAGGCAGATGACCCAGATGATCATCCTCCACCCATGGATGATGATGAGAGAAGAGACGGCAGGCCTGCTCCTCAGGACCCAATCTTCCACGATTTGGTGTGGTATCCTGGTGACAATTTTATTCCGGATGTTCACCAATTCGATAGAAGCCACTCTGGACTAACAAATGCATGGCCCTGTGGTCCTGAGTCGACAGAGGCCGACTTCTTTCGAGCATTTTTTGATGATGACATAATTCAGCTGATAGTGGATGAGACAAACCGCTATAATGAGTGGTTGAGAAATGTCACTGACTTTATTAGTCCTCACAGTAGGTTCAATGCCTGGACTGACGCCACCATGAATGACATCTTAGTTTTTTTAGCCCTCACTTTACTTATGCCCCTCATAAAGAAACACGATATTCGGGATTATTGGTCCACAAAGCCCATGACCCAAACTCCTGAATTTGCCAAATATATGACTCGAGACAGATACCAAATGCTGATGTCCTTCCTTCATTTTGTAGACAACACTCTACCTGACCGCACCGACCGTCTGTGGAAAATACGCCCAGTTATGTCCAAGGTGATAGCCAATTTCCAGTCTTACTTCTATCCATTTCAGAAAGTGGTCATAGACGAGAGTCTAGTGCTTTTCAAAGGGCGCGTTGCTTTCAAGCAATATATCCAAACGAAACGTCACCGGTTCGGCATCAAACTCTTCGTTCTCTGCGACTGTGAGACTGGCTTCGTCCTGGATATGACAGTTTACACCGGCACTGATAAGGATTACCCGAAGGTGAAGGTGAACGACCCCATGGGCTCTTCCGGTTCCATCGTAAAGACGATGATGGCACCCTATCTAGGCAAAGGACACATCCTGTATACGGATAATTGGTACACCAGCCCATACCTGTCACAATATCTTCATATGAAATCTACGGGATCGTGTGGGACAGTGAAGCCAAACCGGAAGTTCATGCCAAAATTCCCGGTGGATGAACAGGTCCTCCTCCCCCACGCCAGCAGCAGTGACACCCCGGACAAACTCACACAACACCAGAAAAGAAAGGCAAAGAGGGCAAGAAATCCCAAGTCAATTATTCGGAAGAAGAATGATAAACCGCGACGGTTCATGGGCCTACTCCACATGAACAAGGAACTGTGTAACTTTGAAGAAGTGTCGCGGCTTACCCTAACCTGCAGGCTTGCCCGGGGACTAGTAGGAGATTCCCTGTAACCAGTTGGGGGCAATAAGCAGCAGGAAAGGACTAATTAACAGTTCCGAAGAGCCAGGATAGGCCTAGCAAGCCACTGGTGTTACAGTTTTTGCTCAAGAAACGCAGAACGTGCCTCGGAATCGGACTGACCAAAGGGTAACGAACCGGAATGGAATTGGACATGAAAATAGGAACCAAAAGACAATAAAGATTGCAACGATAAACTTGGCAACATTCAAGGATAAAGAAGAGGAAATAATAGAGATGATGAAGGAAAGAAAGCTGGAAATCGTTGGATTATGTGAAACTAGAATCAAAGGGAAAGGAGAAAAAACATTACATGAAAATTATAAGATCATAATGGTAATGAGGATGGAAGACATGGGGTTGCTATAATGATGTCACCACTGATGGCAGAAAGGATGGACAGTATGGACTGCAGAAATGAGAGAGTGATGGCTATAACGTTAACTATAGAACAGACAAAAATTAGCATTATCCAAACATATGCTCCACAACAGGGCAGAAATCTGAGGGAGAAAGAGCAGTTTTATGAAACTCTACAGGAAATGACAGAAACAATAAGACATCACGAGAATGTCATTGTCATGGGAGACATGAATGGACATGTCGGACAGAATAGAGATGGAGTAGAGCACGTCATCGGAGAGTTTAGCATTGGCGAAAAGAACCAGGAGGGAGAAAGATTAATAGATTATTGTGTGATGAATAACATGTCCATTATGAATACTTATTATAAACATCAGGAGAGCCATAAATGGACATGGTATCGGTGGAATGCAGCACAACAAGGATATACTGAGAGGTCAATGATTGACCTGTTTCTCACCAACAAGAAAAACATATTTAAAGATGTTAGGACCATACCATCTGTGTCCTTAGACTCTGACCACAGGTTGGTGGTGGCTAAATTAAAAATTGTAAAACCAAAGGAAAAAGTCAAGAAAAAGCAAAAGAGATTCAAACTGGAAAACCTCAAGGACGAAGAGAAGCAAGCACTACGGCAACTGGTAACATTACGAAAACCAACCGAACTGGAATTGGAAGAAATGAACGTAGAAGAACAATGGAATAATTTCAAGAACACTGTGTATGGGGCAGCTGAGGAGACAGTTGATATTAAAATCAAATATGGAACCAAAAAGAAAAGTACTGCATGGTGGACTTATGATGTTAAGGAAGCAGTCAAAGAAAAAACAAGATCTTTCAGAAAATGGATGAAAACAAGAAATATTGAAGATAGAGAAGATTACGTAGATAAACGAAACAGTGCAGAAGCAACCAAAAGAGCAGCCAAGGAGGACATGTGGATCAAGATTGGTCAAGATCTAGAGAGAGACGTAGAAGGAACAAGAAAATTATTGTATAGCATGGCTAAGAACTATAGGAAAGGAAATAGCGAATCAACATATGCAATAATGAACAAAACAGGAGAACTACTAACAAAACCACAGGAGATTGAAGAAAGATGGAGAGAATACTTCCAAGAACTTCTAAATGTGGAGGATGTGGAAGTGGATGAAGAGCGGAATCTAGATATACAGGAAGAACAAGGAGAGAACCCAAATGAGATCAGTATAGAGGAAGTGAAGGAGGCACTAAAGATGATGAGAAGCGGCAAAGCCCCGGGGGACGACGAGCTCCCTATAGAGCTATTTAAAGCTGCTGGGGAAGAATGTGTAGAGTGGATGAGGTACATTTTCAGTAATGCGTGGAAAGAGGAGAAAGTGCCCCATGACTGGCACAAAGCAATAGTATGTCCAATACATAAGAAAGGCAGTAAAACAGATTGTGCAAATTATAGAGGTATATCCCTGTTATCTCATGTTGGAAAATTGTATGAAAGAATAGTTGAGAAAAGATTAAGAACCTGTGTCGAGGAGAAGCTAGGAATATGGCAGTATGGTTTCAGGCCCAATAGGAGCACGACAGATCTAGTGTTCACTTTAAAGATGATAATGGAGAAGAGCTGGGAGTGGAGCATTGATAAATATGTGGCTTTTATAGATCTGGAAAAAGCCTTTGATAGAATTAGAAGAGATTGCTTGTGGAGAGTCTTACAACATCAAGACTACGGCATAAACTCTAAACTGATACGAGTAATTAAGAGTATATATAAGAACACGGAGAGCAGAGTCAAGAACAGAGAGCTGGAGAGTGAATGGTTTAGCATTAAGACAGGAGTGAGACAAGGGGGAGTGCTCTCTCCTTTGCTATTCATTATATACATGGACAGATGCCTGAAGGAAGTGTGTGTAAGGAAGGATAAAGAGATCATGCTGGCCTATGCAGACGATGTCGCTGTCGTGACAGGAAGCCAACAAGATCTTCAAGAGGCCATGACAAGATGGAATGATGTCTTAAATAGGGAAGGAATGAGAATGAACAAACAAAAAACAGAAATAATGAAAGTTGGCAGAATAAATAAAGGAGGAATGTAATATTTACATAGAAAACGTTAAATTGAAGCAGACCGACAAATTTTGTTATCTGGGAGTACTTTTCAACGAGGAAAACAGACAGAATATAGAAATTTTAAATAGAATACAGAAGTACAATGCAAATGTCAGTGCATTGTATCCCATACTTAAAGATAAGAATATTCCAACAAAAGCTAAAACCATAATATTTACAACAATACTAAGACCAGTACTTCTATATGGGTCAGAAACTTGGACACTGACAACAAGAACATCTTCACAAATACAAGCAGCAGAAATGAGAGTTCTGAGAATGATCCGAGGTGTGACCAGACTTGATAGAATTAGAAATAAAGAAACCAGAGAGAGATTAGGGATAACATCTATACTGAAGATAATTGAAAAGAACAAATTGAGATGGTATGGACATGTCCGAAGAATGGAAGATACAAGATACGCAAGGAAGTTTCTGGAATGGGTTCCTCTAGGCAGGAGGCCGGTGGGACGACCTAGGAAGCGATGGATGCAGGGAGTTGAAGAAGCTACTGAACGAAGAGGAAGAAATCTACAAGAAATAACCAGAGATGAGGATTTCATGGATAGAGACCTTTGGAGAAGATTCGTAGAGGCCGGACACTGACAGGCATTGCCTACCTTGCGTCTGGTGAGAAAAAAAAAAAAAGAATGATAAAATCATCGCTCTCAAGTGGGTTGACCGGCGAGATGTCCATGTCCTCTCCACCATCCACAAGGGCGACATGATAGACAGTGGCAAACTCCACTACAAGACGCGTAAGCCCTACATGAAGCCAGATGTGATCGTTGATTACACGCAGAATATGCGTCTGGTTGATAAGTCAGACTACATGCTGAGTGGGATTGAGTGCGTGAGGAAGTCTACCAAGTGGTACCAGAAGATTTTCTTCCACCTGGTAGATATTTCCATGCTCAATGCGTACAATGCGTGGCTGGTGTCTAGGTGCGACCCCACAAAACATAAGCCTTTCTTCCGGGAGTTTGTGTACGAAGTCGTGTACCAACTCCTGGCGAAGTATGGCAGAGTGACTTCTACTCAAAAAGGGAGAAAAATCTCTACTGAGAGGCCGGACCGTATCCAGGAGGCGGAGTACATGTCACGGCACTACCCGAAATACACTGAGACGAAACCTGGCACCAGTAGGCGTTATAGTGTTAACTGTAAGGTTTCCGCACTGAAGGAGCCCACAGTCAGGACTCGGGTCAGTGTCATATGCAATGAGTGTCAAGTTGGGTTGTGCATTGGCGATTGTTGGCGAAACTATCACACCAAGAAAAACATATAAGGCATAACTAACTATATGTGATAAATACAAGTTCATGCTTTGATGGTGTATGTACATAAATTATAAGTTTATTCCAAGAAACAAGTAAAAAGGAAATAATACTGAGAGAAAAACATGTAAAATGTGTTACAATAACTAATTATTAGTGATGAATACAAGTTCATGCTTTGATGGTGTATGTACATAAATTATAGGTTTATTCCAAGAAACAAGTAAAAAGCAAATAATACTGAGAGAAAAACATGTAAAATGTGTTACAATAACTAATTATTAGTGATGAATACAAGTTCATACATTGACGATTTGACGGTGTATGTACATAAATAATAATAGTAAATAATATAATACGCACATTATGTATAACAAGTGGATTTTCATGCTTCTCGGCTGCAATTGTATCAATAAACTTATTATTAGTTATTATTTTTATTTTATTATTCCCACACTGGCCTTTTTTCATGTTTTATTTTATTCTTTTTTATTTACATATTCAATACTATATTCTTCCAATTTGTGGAGTACTTTTGAGTGTAGCCATTTTCGGGATTTTGCTCTCTGCAACAAGGCCGAACCATCAGCTCAATTTATGGAATTACCACCTGGCTCAGATGACAGCCCAAAACTTACTTCTCTCTCTTCCTCCCTCCCTTCCCTCAATGGGAAAGACCACTCTCCCTCTGTCTCCCTCTCTGTCGGCAATCTCCTCCAACTCTGCATAGCCTTACACAAAATATTTCTCTACAAAATGGAAAGAATACAGCAAAGAAACAATAAACAAGAAATGAACTATGGGGAGTTGAACAACATAGACTATAACCCGTTATCGCACTGAGACGCAGGAGTTGCCAGAGCCCCACATTCCTCAGTACGTACCGCTCTCAGATGACAGCCCTCAACCCTCCCTCCCTCCATCCCTACTGTACTGTACTCCACAATCAAACAGTCATGTCTACATCCTCCACCATTATATTATTATTATCATTATTGTACTTGCTTTTTATCTTTTTTTATTTTACCTATTCTCTCTTTTATTTTACATAATCTTCCAATTTGTAGAGGATGCTTGTGTGTAGCCACTTCAGGGGATTTACTCTCTGATGCGATGACAACCTACCTATCTCTCCCTCCGTCCATCTCTCCCTCTGTGAGTGGGTGGGAGGATGTATGACCCTGAAATCTGAGACTGTCCCTGACCTTGAAATTCTCTCTCTCTCTCTCTCTCTCTCTCTCTCTCTCTCTCTCTCTCTCTCTCTCTCTCTCTCTCTCTATATATATATATATATATATATATATATATATATATATATATATATATATATATATATATATATATATATATATATTGTCACACAGGTGACTACTCTACCACGGAACCAGGTGCCTGCCTCTCAACTCGTGGCGCCGCCACGTGTATAGCTTGAGGCATACTGGATACGTGACCTCTAGCAGGCTACCAAGCCGATAACGAGGGGTGGAGTTCCATCGAGCTTCAGTCTCCTCCAAGGGTCGCTACAGCTCTGAGGTCGCCTTGGCATACGCTGGGAGCCTCATATACACTCGAGAGCGGTGGTAAGAGTTACACCAGTGTTACACACCCACACACACACACACACACACAAACACATTTATATTTATTTTCTATTATGTATATGTAAAGGTGTTTATTTTTGTAATTTGTATCTATATGCATTTACTAACTTGGCTGAAGTTATTAACTGAACCAGTCTTTTAAGTTATTCAGTCCAGTTCAGATTGCCACTCCTTGTTACTTACTTTTACTTACTTAAATAATCTTCAATTTTGTATTGTTACTTAATTTAAGGGTTAACTTTAAGATATTAAATAGCAGTTAAAATGTCTCCTGTTCTCTTTTCTTTTAACCCTTCCATTGTTAGTGTGAGCGACACCCCTTCATGGTCCATCCCCTAGAGTTCAGTGTATGCTCACACGTAACAATTGGGGGCCCGTCCGGGATATTACACATGTTTACACATACATATAACTACACTAGTTCCTTTCCTGCTCTCGAGTGTATATGAAGTTGTGCTTATTTCTTTGTTGGTGAATTTTTGCGTTTTTCCGCTTTAAAAGTACGCGAGGTACCGGCGTCTAGTCATAAAAGCGTTAAAAACCTAACAATTGATTTCCTCAGTGTTGCTTTAGTGTCGGTTCGATTCCCCTAGTAGTGACCTTCACCCCGAACTCCGAGACTCCTTAAAACTTGGGAACTTGCGTTCCACTCTTTGCTTGAAAGCAGCGAATACGGCAAGCCATTACAAGTGCTTAAGTGTTAGTTCTATGGTAGTCATTTTGGGGCAGTGATTATCGCTACACTTCTTCGATTCGTTGCCTCTTCAGAAGCACAGTTAAGGCGTTGCTAACCTTGACTCAACTAGACTCAAAAACGAGTCTGTCGATGCACGCGGGTCAACTCATTTCCCTCCGACTCGTGGTTTCGAACCTGTCGTTCACGCGGGTCCTTCCGACTCGTGGTGGCGAACCTAGGTCTTGGATCAGGTTTCAGTGTAGGGCTCAGACACACTTGATTTGGTTCAATTGACCTCACGCTCATTAATCATGTCGCATGAGTTAAACTTGGACGCATTTTGCAGTAATCCTTCTGTGGCGGAGCTACAAACTGCCAAAGTGACAAAGAATTATTTAAAGTACATAGCCCGACAGTTTGATCTCTCATATCCGTTTGACATTCGGAAGGAAGAACTCCGAACTCAAATCCTAGTTCACCTTGGAGGTGAAGCCACTAGTGCTGCTTCACAGCACGACGCCAGTTTAATGCTTGAACTCGAAAAGCTGAAACTAAGGCGAGAAGAACTAGCTTTTCAAAAAGAAAAAGCGGAAAGAGATCTGGCATATGTAAAAGAAAAGGAGGAAAAAGAAAGAGAGGAGAGAGAAAAAGAAAGAATCCACGAGACCCAACTCGCACAATTAAAATCTCGATCAACCACCACAGCTGACCTCAAACAAAAGTTAACTAAATATCTCTCACTACTCCCTCAGTTCTCTGACAAAGACCCCGAAACTTTCTTTGGACAGTTCGAGGACACAGCAGTACATTTTGAACTGCCCCGAGAAGACTGGCCTTGGCTTCTTAAACCCAAACTCAGCCAAAAGGCTTTAACTATTTTGAACGGCCTCGAAAACAACACGGATTACGACTGTGTCAAACAGGGCATCCTAGCGGCGTACTCCATTACCACAGAAGGATACCGTCAGTCTTTTCGAAAAATGTTCAAAACTCTGCAACAAACCTATCTAGAGTTTGCCTCAGAGAAACTGAGGGCTCTCAAGCGTTGGCTTAAGTCAGCCGCGATAACCACGTACGACGAATTAGTAAATCTCTTAGCCTTAGAAGAGTTCATGAGTAAGCTCCCTTACTCAGTAATGTTACACATCACCAACAAAGAAGAAACAGATCTTCTCAAAGCCACTCAGTTAGCGGACCTTTTCTCCCTGGTGAATCGCAAGGCAACCTCAGACAAGCTGACCGAGACTCCTAGTGGTAAGATAAACTCAGGTAACTCAGGGGTTGGTAAAATGACCGGCAGTAGTACTGGAGCACCTCTATTTTGTGCTTTTTGTAAACAGCCGGGGCACCTCATAAAGAACTGTCCTAATCCCAAGTGCAAGGTAGCTCAAACATATCCTGCCAAGCCAGTTGCTTCCATACAAGCTCTTCCCTCCTTCCCTGTACCTAAAGACTTATTTGAGCCTTTCAGGTCTGTAGGCACCATCAGCATTGATAACAAGGATCACCCAGTTAAGATTGTCAGAGACACCTGTTCAGCTCAGTCCCTAGTGCTGAAGTCAGCAGTCCCTGGTATTGAACAGTGTTACACAGGTGAAAAGGTATATTTAAAAGACTTCCATGACCCCTTCCCCATTGCATTAGCTAAAGTACATCTTGATATCCCACTAGTAAGAGGTGAAGTGATAATAGGAGTTAGTGAAGAACCAGCCTTACCCATCCCTAATGCTCAACTACTCCTCGCTAATGACCTAGCTGGCAGTAAGGTGACTCCCCCTTTGGTAATTAGTGACACAATGCTGATGGATAACCCCACTGTACAGTTAGAAGAGCAACAACCAGGCTTATTCCCTGTTTGTGTCACTACTCGTGCACAAGCAAGGAAATCTGATCAGTCTTTCTCACTTCCAAAGAAGAGCCCATCCCCACTTGAACTCAATCATTTTCTGAAAAACTTCTCACTGAGGCTCAACAGGAAGACACTACTTTGACTCAATTTCATGACAAGGTTATCCCTCCAGATCAAATTACTCATTACCCTGCCTTTTACAAACAGGATGGAGTTCTCATGAGAGTGTTCCGGCCCTCTAAGGTCCCAGATGATGCTGCTTGGGCAGAAGCCCACCAGGTGGTTGTGCCTACCATACTCAGACATTCCATACTAGAGATCGCTCATGAAAGTTTTGCTGGTCACTTGGGCATCAAGAAGACATGTGAGAAGATCCTCGCTGACTTTTACTGGCCAGGATTAAGGGAGGATGTGAAGAATTACGTCAGTACTTGTCATCTCTGCCAGATAGCGGGTAAACCTAACGTAACTATCCCACCCTATCCTCTCCAACCTATTGTTGTTCCCTCAGAACCATTTCATAAAATAATAATTGACATTGTGGGGCCTCTTCCAAAAACCAAGAAAGGTAATGAATATATCCTAACAATTCTTGACCCAACAACTAGGTATCCCGAAGCCTTTCCGATACGTAAAATCAACACCAACACTATTGTGTCCAAGCTAAACCACTTCTTTACTACCTTCGGGATTCCTCAAACCATTCAGAGTGACCGAGGAACTAATTTCACTAGCGTTCTCTTCACAGAGGTGTTAAAAGAGCTTGGTATCGCACAAACCTTGTCTTCTGCCTATCACCCGCAGTCACAGGGCGCTCTAGAAAGATTTCATCAGACACTGAAAGGACTTCTACGCAAATTCTGTCACGAGCAGGAGAGCGAATGGGATGACGCACTCCCCTACATGCTTTTTGCCATCAGGGAAGCACCTAACGAGAGTACAGGAGCTTCCCCATTCGAGCTCCTGTTCGGTAGGAAAGTGCGGGGACCATTAAGGATTATTAAAGACAAATTGTTAGATTCCACTACCCACAAACTTGTCTCTGTAACTAAATACTTGAACAACCTTAAAGCCACACTCACTAAAGTTCGCACCTTTGCTGATAACAACTTACACAAATCTCAAAACACCATGAAGAAACACTTTGATCAGAAGGCCAGAGTTAGAGTATTTGATAGAGGTGATCAAGTCCTTGCATTCATACCCACACCTAAACACCCATTACAAGTAAAGTATCATGGTCCCTATGAGGTAGTGGAAAAGGTAGGAGATAACAACTACATCATAAACACTCCAGACCGCCGAAAGGCAACACAGTTAATACACGTTAATCTCCTAAAAATGTCTAAATGTAGAACCCCTGTGACGCGCCCAACCAACCCCTAGAGTAGCTTCCTGTGGTATCATTGAACCCCAGGAGGCTGACTCAGAGTTAAAACCTGCCTCTGTGTGTTCATTGATGTATGATAAATGTATTACCACTGAGATTGACACAAACACCATACATCCCAAGGACACGCAAAACAACACCTACATTATCCAACACTTAGATGATCAGCTCCGTCATCTTTCATCCTCTCGAGCACTGGATATCTCAAGATTGATCTCTCAGTATGACGTGTTCGGTGACCATCCTAAAATCTGTAATGTCCTCCGCCATGATGTGAAGGTGCTCCCAGGGACCTTCCCTATCAAGCAGTCTCCCTACAGAGTCAACCCCCGGAAACGAGAACAGATGCAGAAGGAGGTCCAGTACTTATTAGAGCAGGGCTTGGCTATACCCAGCAGCTCCCCATGGGCATCACCCTGCCTCCTAGTACCCAAGGAGGACGGACAACTGCGATTCTGCACCGATTACCGACGGGTCAACGCCGTCACCATTCCTGACGCCTATCCTCTGCCTCGGGTAGACGACCTGATAGATGAAGTAGGTCAAGCCAAATTTGTTACTAAGCTGGACCTATTAAAAGGGTATTATCAAATAGCCCTTACTGAAAGAGCTCAGTCTCTACCTTCATCACCCCTTTTGGACTTTTCCAGTATGTAGTAGCCCCATTTGGCATGAGGAATTGCCCCGCTACTTTCCAGAGGGCAATGAACAAGGTAATGCAGGGATTAAAAGGAGTGCTGGTTTACTTAGATGATATTCTTATTTTTTCACATGACTGGGATGACCACCTGTACCAGATCCAGAATGTGCTCAGCCGTCTGCAGGAAGCGAACCTCACCGTGAAGCTGGCGAAGTCTACGTTCGGAGCTGCCACCGTCTCCTACCTAGGACATCAGATTGGACAAGGCTCCGTCCGGCCCAAGACCGCTAACGTCGACGCAGTACTGAAGTACCCAACTCCCACTACTCGACGCGAGCTCCGCCGTTTCCTGGGCATGGCAGGGTTCTACCAGCGTTTCTGTCCAAACTTCGCAGACGCAGCTGGGCCACTTACTAGACTAACTAGTGGGAATGTGGCGTACGAATGGACCCCTGCCTGCCAACATGCCTTCAATCAACTTAAGAACTTGCTTGCTCGGGAACCGGTTTTGAATGCGGCCGACTTCAGTAAACCCTTCATCATACATACTGACGCCAGTGATCACACTTCGGGTGCCGCCCTCCTGCAAGAATCTGACGGAATCTTTCACCTAGTCGCCTACCACTCCGAGAAGTTCAACATCCATCAGAAGAATTACAGCACTATCGAGAAAGAACTTTTAGCCATTATCTCTGCCATCAAGAAGTTTGAGTACTATCTTCAGTCCAACACCCAGCCACTCCAAATCTACACTGACCACAACCCTTTGACTTTTCTCAACAGGAACCGCTTCACTAACCAACGTCTGCTACGGTGGTCTCTACAGCTCCAGCCTTACCACATTGAAATGCACCATATTAAGGGACTGGACAACTGCCTTGCTGACACTTTGTCTCGCCTTCCCACTACGCCTCGCATCACTACCCGTCGCGACCCTGAGGACCCTAGGATCCTGTTGCTGGGGATGCAGTCGTACCTTGTGAACCGGTCGATGGAGGCAGCCGAGGGCCGAGCACTGCCAGAAGAACCATCTACCGGGCCCCAGACTACACACGTTCTGGTGGAATCAACCTTCACGGGACAGGAACCACCTCACTTCTCTAATGACGCAGAGTCATTCCTTCTGCGTCATCCTAAGAAGGGGGGGAATGTCACACACGTGACTACTCTACCACGGAACCAGGTGCCTGCCTCTCAACTCGTGGCGCCGCCACGTGTATAGCTTGAGGCATACTGGATACGTGACCTCTAGCAGGCTACCAAGCCGATAACGAGGGGTGGAGTTCCATCGAGCTTCAGTCTCCTCCAAGGGTTGCTACAGCTCTGAGGTCGCCTTGGCATATGCTGGGAGCCTCATATACACTCGAGAGCGGTGGTAAGAGTTACACCAGTGTTACACACCCACACACACACACACACACAAACACATTTATATTTATTTTCTATTATGTATATGTAAAGGTGTTTTTTTTTTGTAATTTGTATCTATATGCATTTACTAACTTGGCTTAAGTTATTAACTGAACCAGTCTTTTAAGTTATTCAGTCCAGTTCAGATTGCCACTCCTTGTTACTTACTTTTACTTACTTAAATAATCTTCAATTTTGTATTGTTACTTAATTTAAGGGTTAACTTTAAGATATTAAATAGCAGTTAAAATGTCTCCTTTTCTCTTTTCTTTTAACCCTTCCATTGTTAGTGTGAGCGACACCCCTTCATGGTCCATCCCCTAGAGTTCAGTGTATGCTCACACGTAACAATATATATATATATATATATATATATATATATATATATATATATATATATATATATATATATATATATATATATATATATATATAATCCTGTTCCACCCCTTACATAGCATACAATAAAATATAAATCTACAATTTGGAAAGACTTTAGCAAAGAAACAAAGAAATGGAGGCAGGGTTAGATGTAGCCTCCTGTACGACAACTGCAAGGAGCGTGTCAGTGAGAGGGAGGCAGGCACCACCCTGTCTGGCTAAGCCTCTTCTACTGATGCGCGGGAGTTTCCAGGCGCCGCCATTCTCCAACTACTGGCGAATATTGTGAAAGAACCAGGTTGAGTTGGGCTAAAAAAAAAATACACCTGCTGATGTATCTACACATGCACTACCGAATAAACGTATTTCCAAGTCAATCTGCAAATGTCGATTTTTTCCCAATTAATCAGGCACGAGAGATGTCTGAATTCGGGGGGTGCTCGGATTTAACGGTTTAAGGAGTATCATGCACCTGCCATCTCTGGTAGCGCTGGCACTCAGGAACCAGCATATGCTGAGAACAAGGCCGCCTGTTTGAAAGCTGTGCGTGGTATTTTTTCCCTTTCAACAGCTGCGAAGGAGGAAGGTGAGATCAAATGCAGTGCAGCCGTGATTCACAATGCAGAGGACGTAGGAGACGGTCCACTCACTATACAAAAGCGTCAGACGGAGACCGTAGATGACATCGTATTATCTGAAAGGTTAACACCCGAGGAAGTATCGATAATAAAGAATCTTCTTGGTGAATACACGGAGGTCTTTTCTGACAAGCCTCGTGTGGCCCGGGTGTTGCCACACAAGATCATCCTAACGAACAGGAAGCCAGTGAAGGTGAAATCCTATCAGGTCCCTCTGCAGCTTAGGGACGCTGTGGTTGAGGAAATAAAAGAAATGGAGGACTTAGGCATTATCAAGAGATCCGATTCTCCGTACTGTAGTCCTATGGTTGACATACGCAAGAAAGGCGGTAGTGTTAGGATCTGCGGCGACTTCTGAAGGGTTAACGCAGTAACACATTCTGAGCACATTCTGACCCTCTTCCCTTTTGCAGAGATCTCCATTCTTGGAGATTTCAATGTTCACCACCAGCTTTGGCTTTCCTCTCCCTTCACTGACCATCCTGGTGAACTAGCCTACAACTTTGCTATCCTCCATGACCTAGAGCAATTGGTGCAACACCCTACTCGCATTCCTGACCGTCTTGGAGATACGCCCAACATTCTTGACCTTTTCCTGACCTCTAATCCTTCTGCTTATGCTGTCACCCTTTCTTCTCCGTTGGGCTCCTCCGATCACAATCTCATATCTTTATCTTGTCCTATCACTCCAATCCCTCCTCAGGATCCCCCTAAGCGAAGGTGCCTCTGGCGTTTTGCCTCTGCCAGTTGGGGGGACCTGAGGAGGTATTTTGCTGATTTTCCTTGGAATGACTACTGCTTCCATGTCAGAGACCCGTCTTTGTGTGCTGAGCGCATAACAGAGGTGATAGTGTCTGGAATGGAGGCGTACATTCCTCACTCTTTCTCTCATCCTAAACTTTCTAAACCTTGGTTTAACACAGCTTGTTCTCATGCTATACATGATAGAGAGGTGGCCCACAAAAGGTACTTAAGCCTTCCATCACCAGAATCTCATGCACTTTATATTTCTGCCCGGAACCATGCCAAGTCTGTTCTCCAACTAGCCAAAAACTCCTTCATTAACAGAAAATGTCAAAACCTTCCAAGATCTAACTCCCCTCGTGATTTCTGGCATCTAGCCAAAAATATCTCCAATAACTTTGCTTCTTCTTCTTTCCCTCCTCTACTTCAACCAGATGGCACCACTGCTATCACATCTATTTCTAAAGCTGAACTCTTTGCTCAAACCTTTGCTAAAAACTCGACCTTGGACGATTCTGGGCTTGTTCCTCCCTCTCCTCCACCCTCTGACTACTTCATGCCACGTATTAAAATTCTTCGCAATGATGTTTTCCATGCCCTCGCTGGCCTAAACCCTCGGAAGGCTTATGGACCTGATGGGGTCCCTCCTATTGTTCTCCGAAACTGTGCCTCCGTGCTTGCACCTTGCCAAGTCAAACTCTTTCAGCTCTGTCTGTCAACATCTACCTTTCCTTCTTGCTGGAAGTTTGCCTACATTCAACCTGTTCCTAAAAAGGGTGACCGTTCTAATCCCTTAAACTACCATCCTATTGCTTTAATTTCCTGCTTATCTAAAGTTTTTGAGTCTATCCTCAACAGGAAGATTCTTAAACATCTATCACTTCACAACCTTCTATCTGATCGCCAGTATGGGTTCCGTCAAGGCCGCTCTACTGGTGATCTTCTGGCTTTCCTTACTGAGTCTTGGTCATCCTCTTTTAGAGATTTTGGTGAAACTCTCGCTGTTGACTTGCACATATCAAAAGCTTTTGATAGAGTCTGGCACAAAGCTTTGATTTCCAAACTACCCTCCTACGGTTTCTATCCTTCTCTCTGTAACTTCATCTCAAGTTTCCTTTCTGACCGTTCTATTGCTGCTGTGGTAGATGGTCACTGTTCTTCTCCTAAATCTATTAACAGTGGTATTCCTCAGGGCTCTGTCCTGTCACCCACTCTCTTCTTATTATTCATTAATGATCTAAACCAAACTTCTTGTCCTATCCACTCCTACGCTGATGATACCACCCTGCACTTCTCCACGTCTTTTCATAGACGTCCAACCCTACAGGAGGTAAGTAAACATAGCACGCAGGGAAGCCACAGAACGCCTGACTTCTGATCTTTCTAAAATTTCTGATTGGGGCAGTGCAAACTTGGTATTGTTCAATGCCTCAAAAACTCAATTCCTCCATCTATCAACTCGACACAACCTTCCAGACAACTATCCCCTCTTCTTCAATGACACTCAACTGTCCCCCTCTTTTACACTGAACATCCTCGGTCTGTCCTTTACTTATAATCTAAACTGGAAACTTCACATCTCATCTCTAGCTAAAACAGCTTCTATGAAGTTAGGTGTTCTGAGACGTCTCCGCCAGTTTTTCTCACCCCCCAGCTGCTAACTCTGTACAAGGGCCTTATCCGTCCATGTTATGGAGTATGCTTCACATGTCTGGGGGGTTCCACTCATACTGCTCTTCTAGACAGGGTGGAATCAAAAGCTTTTGGTCTCATCAACTCCTCTCCTGTAACTGACTGTCTTCAGCCTCTCTCTCACCGCTGCAATGTTGCATATCTAGCTGTCTTCTACCGCTATTTTCATGCTAACTGCTCTTCTGATCTTGCTAACTGCATGCCTCCCCTCCTTCCGCGGCCTCGCTGCACAAGACTTTCTTCTTTCTCTCACCCCTATTCTGTCCACCTCTCTAACGCAAGAGTTAACCAGTATTCTCAATCATTCATCTCTTTCTCTGGTAAACTCTGGAACTCCCTGCCTGCTTCTGTATTTCCACCTTCCTATGACTTGAATTCCTTCAAGAGGGAGGTTTCAAGACACTACTTATCCACCAATTTTTGACCACTGGTTCACATCTAAACTAATGGCTCATTTAGCAACGAAGCAGATCTACTCTCTGGGTACTGTGAGACAAAACAGACTGAAAGGGATAGGAAATGTTCTGCCTACAGATAAGGAAATGTTGAAAAAGCAAAGGGGGTCTCATGTAGAGGTAAGCACAACTTATGATGGAGTAGAGTTACGTGCAATGAAATGGGTAGACAATCGTTGTGTGACTCTCCTCACAAGCTTTTCATCTGCTCAACCTTTGGGAACATGTAAGAGGTATGACAAGAAAAGGAAGGAGATTGTTGAAATTCCTTGCCCCAAAATAGTCAAAACCTATAATGAGGAAATGGGAGGGGTTGATCTTCTGGATTCGTTGATTGCCTTATATAGAATCCACATAAGGTCTCACAAGTACTACCATAAACTTGTTTTCCACTTTCTTGATGTCACAATAGTAAATTCATGGCTTCTCTACAGGAGGGATGCTAGTGCAATAGGGGTGTCAAAAAAATCGCAACTTCAGTTGCAGGCATTCAAGTTGAAGGTGGCATATTCTCTCCTACGCCAAAACAAAGACCCCCTGAAAAGACCCGGTGTGGGAAGACCACGCTCCAGCAGTCTTGAGACAGAGCACGAGGAAAAAAAAAGAGAGGTCATGCAACAAAACCAATTCCAAGTGTTGACATCACAAAAGATGGAATTGGCCACTGGCCCAAGATTGTTGAGACGAAGGAAAGACCTCGTTGCAAGCTACCAAATTGTAAAGGAAGGCCAAACACATACTGCTGCAAATGCAATGTTGCACTTTGCCTAAATAAAGAAAGAAATTGCTTCATTGAGTTTCACACAAAATAGGTACTTTCTGTAAAGAAAAACACAATCAAAACATCAATTCTAAATGGCTGTGTATTGTATACTGTATTGTCTATTGATTACAAGTTATCTGTAGGAAAGTTTTGTTATTTTATAAGGATTATAGAGGCACAACAATGTAAAAATTCATTTCTGAAATAAATTGGTTTTCCAAGGTCAAAATGACCAATGGTCCATTTTTGAACCAATACATTAATATATTATAGAAATGTGTTTTGTAGAAACTTAAGGTTTACTTTCAATAAAGTTCGATACAATCAATTGATTTTACTCATTATCAAATTTTTCCTACACGTAGATATAAATTTGGTCCTTAAAGGGTTAAGGGACTGGCATTTCAGTGGGCATTTTTTCATTGATTTTTGTTGCCCTTGGCCAGTGTCCTTACATAAAAAAAAAAAAAAACAGATAGACGCCCATGTTCGACCAACAGGAGATATTTAGCAGGCTGTCACACTCGAGGGTGTTTAGGAAACTGGACCTCACGAAAGGATTCTTTCAGATCCTGCTTGACCTTAAGTCAAGGAAAATAACGGCATTTGCCACCCCTAGAGGCCTCTATCAATGTCGGGTCCTTCCTTTCGGCCTTGCCAATTCCCCTGTGGTTTTTAACCGCCGAATAAGACAGGTACTAGGTGACTTGAATGGGGTCGAGGTTTTCGTAGATGACGTACTGATTCATTCTATGGATTTGGAGGACCATGTAAGACTGTTACATACGGTCCTAGATAAACTCAGAGACGTCAACATGACGGTTAAGCCGAGCAAGTGTGAGATGGCCAAGGCAGATGTCGAATTCCTAGGCCACAAGGCGAGTCAAGGACGGTGCCTCTGCTTGGAGGACAAGGTTCAGAAAATAAAGGAAGCTCCTGTTCCCCACACAAAAAGACAGGTCCGATCGTTTCTAGGGTTAGCAGGGTATTACCGCAGGTTTGTCCCCAACTTTGCAGCGGTGGCGCTGCAGCTCTGAGCTTGTTAAGAAAAAGAGCAAATAAGGTTGAGTGGGGCCCCCATGAGGACAGATCATTCAAGGCACTGAAGTCCTTGCTGTGCAAGGACCCTATCCTACAGTTGCCTGATCCTACAAAGCCCTTTGTACTTAAGATCGATGCATCCTGTGAAGGTTTGGGTGTTGTTTTGCTGCAGGAAATGGACGGCGACATCTTCCCCGTGGCCTATCACAGCAGTAAGCTCAAACCGGCAGAGAAGAACTACAGCACGGTAGAATGTGAACTACTCGCCATAGTAGACGGAATAAGGAAATTCTACTTCTACTTATACGGGGGTGAGTTTGTATTGCAGACAGACCACATGCCCCTGGAGTCACTGCATACCTCTAAGAATGCAAACTCCCAAAAAATGAGATGGGCTCTGTATTTGCAACAATTTCAGATGCGAGTTCAGTACATCCGTGGCCGAGACTATGTTGGGGCCGACGTGCTGTCTCACCTTTTAGAAGGAACTAGCGCATTGGCTGAGATGAGCGAGTAGTACCTCTTCACCACCAATAAAGAGATGATCTTGCCATGTGTCTGGTTAGATAACTAAGTTAATATTCTAGATCGATCTGAAGGAGTGTGCCTATGTTTACATGTCATGTATAATGCCTACCCATTCCAGCACCAGGTGTCCCTACTTTGAGGAACTGCATGGGTACCTGCATATAATCACCCAAGTTTCGCCCCTAGCAGCAGCAGCAGCATCCTTAGGGAGGACGCCTTGGGTGCCGGGAGAGGAAGAGTGTGGACCAGGTTATGTGGTGGCCCCGCGAGACAAGTAACCACCCACACTACTACACCCCAACTACAGGATGAGTTGTCACTTGTGTCCTGTGTTTGAATATAAGATGTACGGTGAAGACACTAAATTTTCTCTTTGTTGGCAGAGGGGCTCTGAGGCCAACCCCGACCTGAAGGCCGTTCAGAAACACTCATGTCTTCCAGAGAGGGGTGTCACCACGCTGCGTCTTCCCCAAGATAAATCCGAAGACACCACTCCGTGTTTGTGTAACGTCTGCGTGTCTCTTACACATACATTACGTACACTCAAACACCTACACTCCGTTATATTATACACAAACATACATAACAATAGGAGGGCAGTTTAAGTCTGACGATATTTCGTCTTGCAAAAGGCACGGGAAGGTTCAGCTGGTTCAGGAGTTTTTCTCCTAAGCTCGATTCTTAACTTAAATATGGGGTTTTACCCTCATGAGCCACCTGAGCTTCCACCCGAAGACCCCTTTTAGTCTACACACACCCATTGATAGCTAGTTAGGCTTAGAATTTTTTTTCCCGAAAAAAAAAATTCTCGTTTGTATGGGGTAATGTGAGAGCACAGGAACACTAGATTTTGAGGGCAATAAATTACCGCCCTATCATAGGAGAGAACCATTTGCCATGCCGGGCAGGTGGGCGGAGCCTATATCAATGTGCGCGGGCCCAGGTGAGCAGGTCACGACCTCGACAGGTCTCACTCCTGGCCATGTCACCCAGCGCCAAAGACGTGCCCTCCTCGACTCCTCCCGAACCAGCCTGCAGAAAGGACAGCGTGGTGCAGCGGTAAGCCGAAGCCTTGACCAACAAAGCTGGCTTTCATCGAAGCAGACTGGAGGAGTGAGTACACCAGTGGAACGCCTTGGGTGAGTTATTTGTGGTAAGGCCTGTTCTCAAGCACATATCCAGCCCCCCCCAGCCACCACATGGTCGTCGCTCCTTGCACGGCAGAGTGATACAGTGCATAGTGCCGGCTAATTACCTCCGTGATCCAGTAACTTAACGTAAAGCTGTGCTCTCACAACGTAAAAGGACCGGGCATTGGCCTCACTTCTGGAGTAATAGGTATTTCTTTCTGTGTGCCGCCCACGCGCCACTGAGTGTAGCCATAGTTAGCCAGGCCTTTGTTGTAGTTACTGTGTAAATATAAGTCAAATATTTATGACTGTGCTTTCTTTCGAGTGTCCTACCCTAGTCTACCTGGAGACTCAACCAGGAGTCGCATGTGATCGGCAGGTGTTAAAGTGTCAAGGGACCCCAATCCATGACAAACCATATCAGCAACATGCTAGTCAATACCGTATACAGTAAAATCCCTCTTATCCGGCATCAACGGGACCACCGACATGCCGGATACTTGAATAGAAGTGAAATCATGTCCACAATCACCACCCTACACTCACGCATCTTACCATAACAAAGATCAGCTGTTCTTAATCAGCAGCTGATCTGATCAGCTGTTAAGTGTAAGCACAACACGCTTCCTCTTTTCTACAACTTTAGGCATGATGAAGGCGTCAGGCGATAAACAGTGCACACACGGGACTGAGTCACTGGGTAAACACAGTGCAGTGGGTCGCGGGTGGCACGAAGCAGTGCGCTCTGGTGGCGAGGGGACAAAGTATGCCTCGCGCAGGAATTTTAATCGATTTTATGAGTACACATTGATTTTTTATTGAATTTAAGGCTCGGGGAAAAATGTGCCGGATACTTGAAGCTGCTGGATACTCGAATGCCAGATGAGAGGGATTTTACTGTATCTGCAGGGTTGGACCTCCTCTCTATTCATTAAAAACACATTGCAATGTGATAGAGTACTTACTATAGAACATATCTGTGATGTTTTCAATGTGGGGAAGGCTTTTGTAAGGCCGTAGTAATTAAATTAATAGCGCGCCGCCTCCAGAAACGAAGTCCACAATCATCCCTTCCGAGTGAAGCTACACAAATTAATAGCGCGCCGCCTCCAGAAACTACCGTAAGTCCACAATCATCTCTTCCAAGTGAAGCTACACAAGCTGGCAAGGGTGGCCTGCTGATATACTCTTAGTTGTGCCATGGCGGAAGATAGGTGTGCTGACTGCGATTACGGATTATTTGACTATGTTAGAAAATATACTGGAAAACTAAAGGATCTCTTTGACTTGTGCGTTCGCCACAAACTAATTCTAGAGGAAAGAGTTTGTGACAAGTGTGGGAACAAAGCTGTTCTATTTCTTGATAGAAAGCTTTGGCGGTGCCAGAAAAAGGTGGCAAAAGGTCACAAAAAGAAAAGCAAGTGTTCATGGCAAGAGAGCATTTATAAAAATACTTTTTTTGAAAAATCTAATTTGGATTTGGAAACAATTTTATTGTTCATTAACGTATACAATCGTGAGTGCTTCACGTACAAATTTGTCCAAAACGAACTGCGCCTCACTGACCATTCCATCTGTGATTGGGCAAGTTTTGCAAGACAAGTACTTATTGAGTGGTGCATTAAGAGGGAGGGTAAGATCGGCGGTGAAGGCAAAATTGTTGAAATAGACGAATCCAAGTTTGGAAAAAGAAAATATAACATCGGTCGTCTCATCGAGGGTCAGTGGGTGTTCGGGGGAGTGTGTCGGCAGACCCGACAGTGTTTCATGGCTCCCGTTGAAAAGAGGGACAGAGAGACACTCCTGCACATCATCGAAGACCGTATTTTGCCCGGTAGCATCATTATATCGGACTGCTGGAAGGCATACAGCTGTCTTGAGGACAAAGGATTCCGGCACCTGACAGTTAACCACTCGGTTAACTTTGTCGATCCTCTTGACAAGAACACACACACAAACACCACTGAACGGCTGTGGAGGGAAGCAAAGGCTAAAGTGCCCCTATACAGATGCCGGAAGAAACATTTTGCTGGTTACCTGGCAAGGTCCATGTTTCTCATCGCCTACAAGGAAGAGAATAAACGCTTCCATGCATTTCTCCTTGAGGCAGCTTCCCTGTATAGCCCGTATGACGCTCTCCGTTCTCAGGAGACAGCTGCTGCTGCTGCACAGTCTTCCTAATTTGTTAAGTTTGTTATTTATTACGTATTTTCTAATATCTCCACACCAACTGTAAACGTAAGTCACATTGATGAATTTCTTATCATATTATCATCATATCAGGAGTTTTTGGGGGGAGGAGGTATAAAAGAGCTATAAATGCATTTTTTCAATCTAGGGAAATTTCCCTAGGTACTGTACTGTTATTGCGTAGCTAAGTTACTATTGCATGGCTAGGTTACTTGCCAAGGATATAAGTTAGGTTAGGTTAGTAACCTTAGGGGGGGGTCCAGGGGGGTGCAGCTCCCCCGGTTAGTTTAGGTTAAGGTTAGGTTAGGTTAGTAACCTTAGGGGGGTCCAGGGGGGATGCAGCCCCCCCAGGTTAGGTTAGGTTAATAACCTTAGGGGAGTCCAGGGAGGACGCAGCCCCCCCGGCTAGGTTAGGTTAGGTATATAATTAATCTGGCGTATTGGTTGAAACTTAAATTTTATCCCCAATTTTTTTTTTTTTTCATTCTAGAGAAATTTCCCTAAATTTTCAAAGTCCATTTATCGCTCTTTTACGTCTCCCCCCCAAAACCCCGATTCCCCAAAGGCCCCCAAGCTTGTTGGGGAGGGTGAGGGGGTGGGATGGAGGAAAAGGGGGAGGTCCAACCCTGCAGTTTTACCGTCTAAGTTTCTTACCTCCTTCAATTTCTCCATATCGCTACGTAAAGCAGCCAAAACGTCCATCACCATGTACCAGGGCGGCGCAGATGCCTCATCCCGTGAGGTAGAAGGCAAGGAACGTGTGTGCTGGGAAGCAGAATCACCGCCATCACCAGAGACGTGACCTTGGGGCCTTTTGTTTTCGCCCTGAAGAGCCTCCCGCTGAGAAGGGCTGCTCCTGGAGCTAGTCCTATGCGAGAATCCTTTCCTCATAAGCCTGGCATGTTCAGAATCTCCTTCCTTACTCGACCTCCGTTTGCTGGTGGAACTGCCCGGGACATCCGACATGGCGGTGGTGACAGCAAGGCGGCAGTGCAGCTAAGTGTGAGAGCCGTCAGCTCCACAAGTGCATCAACAAAGCACTTCCCTCCCCACTCCTAAAAGGATCACGGTTGGTGTTGCAGCCAGCCCCAAACTGGGTCACAGGCTGTAGCAAAGCCTTTCCGCTCCATAAGGATCACGGGAAGAAGGCTGCCAAACTCACAGCTGCTGAAAACCATCTGGACGGCGTGAAGGAATCACAGCAACTGGTGGCGTGAAGCGGCAAAGCGTATCATGGGGAAGCGACCTTCTAGCAGAGGTGATTTGCTTCATAAAATTCGAAGCACATTTCAACAAACCTACGGGAAGTCTCATGTACTTCATTAATTATTGTTCGCATCTCTCTGTTTTTAAGGAAATCGTCCATCCATTTCAGCATTTTTCCATTTACACCACCTATCTTTTCCAGCTTCCACAGCAGTCTATTATGCGGCACTTTGTTAAAAAAATGTTCTTAAATCTAGATAAAAACAGTCTGCCCAACCATCTCTCTCCTGTATATCAATCACTCTTGAATAATAGCATAATAAATTAGTGACACAAGATCTCCCTTTTCTAAAGCCAAATTGACAAGTTGTGAGAATGTCCTTATCTTCCAAAAACTTGGTCCATTTGTTTTTTTATTATCCTTTCACATATTTCTGCAACCACACTCGTCAGCGAAACCGGTCTATAATTTAGTGGGTCTTGTGTGTCTCCTTTAAATATGGGTACGATGGTTGCCCTTTTACAATCCTGTGGAACTATTCCTTCATTAACAGAGGTACATATGATGGTATGTAATTTATGTGTGTGTGTGTGTGTGTGTGTGTGTGTGTGGATGCGTCTATATCTATCTATCTATCTATCTATCTATCTATCTATCTATCCATATATATATATATATATATATATATATATATATATATATATATATATATATATATATATATATATATATATATATATATATATATATATATATATATATATATATATATATATATATATATATATATATATAATTTTTAATATAGTATATTTATTTTTTATTTAAATCGTTATTTTTTTACTCTGATTTTAAATAAATTTAAATCATTTGATTTAAATCATTGATTTAAATCATGAAGTTTAAATCATTGATTTAAATCAAACCAACCCTGCAGATTGAAAATTAGATCTAAGACTGCGAATGTTGCAAAAGTTGATGAAGACAAAGTCGAGTGGGGTGTCAAAACACTTAGGGTTGATGCAAGAAGAGCAGTCCAACCTGGGAACATTTGTGGTCTCCTTCCAAGGTGTAGACTCAGAGGCTGGTATAGAAGTCACCATGTTAATTTTGAATTTTGAGTGAGGTGTGTGTGTGTGTGTGTGTGTGTGTGTGTGTGTGAAAGAATTAGTTAGAACAGTCAAGAAGTTAACGAGGAAAGCAAAGGGCAATTATGAATTAAAGGTAGCCAGCCAGGCGAAGACGGACCCCAAGGGATTTTATCAGGTATACAGGACGAAGAATAAGGACACTATAGGTCCATTAAAGGCAGCAGATGGGGAGCTGGTTTGTTCTGGGGAGGAGATTAGTAAAATTCTGAATGAGTATTTTTTAACTGTCGTCACCCAGGAAAACATGCAGGATATGCCAGATAATGAACAGGTGTTTAGAGCAGATGAGAATGAGAAACTGACAGATATTTCCATAACTAGGGAGATAGTGGAACAAGAGATAGATAGACTAAAAAAGTTCAAGACACCAGGACCAGATGAAATATATCCCAGAGTACCTTAAGGAATGCAAAGAGGTTATTAGTGAGCCGTTAGTTTCTGTCTTTAGGAAATCACTTGAGTCAGGTGAGGTACCAGTAATGTGGAGGCAGGCTAATGTAATACCCGTCTTTAAGAAAGGGGGATAAAACTTTAGCGTCTAACTATAGACCTGTCAGCTTAACTTCAGTTGTAAGTAAAATATTAGTTAATAATAGCAAGGAACATTAGGGAACATTTAGACAAACATAACTTGATAAATCAGTCACACCATGGCTTCACGTAGGGGAAGTCTTGCCTGACAAACTTGTTAAGTTTTTACAGTAAAGTGTATGAGGCAGTAGATAATGGAGATAATTATGATATCTTATATCTGGACTTTAGTAAAGCATTTGACAAGGTACCTCATCAAAGGCTCCTGAGAAAGGTTAGGGCACACAGGATAGATGGGAAGGTGTTAGGCTGAATAGGGTCATGGCTTAGCGACAGGTGACAGAGTCATAATAAATGGCTCGAAATCTGAGTGAGGTCATGTAATTAGTGGGGGTGTCACAGAGATCAGTATTAGGGCCATTGTTATTTCTAATATATATCAATGACTTGGATAGTGGAATTAGTAGTGATATTAGTAAATTTACAGATGACACAAAGATAGGTAGATTAATTGGGTCAGAATCAGATGCCATCACCTTGCAGGCAGATTCAGATAGGATGAATGAATGGACGGACAGATGGTAAATGCAATTTAATATCAATAAATGCAAAGTACTTAGCGTAGGTAGAGAAAACCCACACGGTAGGTACACATTAAACAATCAAATTCTGGTAGGTACAGGGTATGAGAAAGATTTAGGACTTATAGTTAGCTCTGAACTCCGTCTAGGAAAACAATGCATAGAGGCCAGAAACAGGGCAAATAGGGTACTAGGATTCATTTTTGGGAGTGTTAAAAGTAGAAGGCCGGAAGTAATATTAAAGTTATACTTGGCGCTGGTCAGACTTCAACTAGACTACGCTGTGCAGTTCTGGTCCCCACATTACAGGAAAGATATAGGTCTGTTAGAATCAGTACAGAGGAGAATGACTAAAAGGATACAAGGGATGAGGAGTATTCCTTACAAGGCTAGATTGAAGTTGTTAAATTTACATTCTTTAGAGAGACGTAAGTTAAGAGAGGACCTGATAGAAGTTTTTAAGTGGTATAAGGGTTATAACAAGGGGGATGTAAGCAAAATTCTCAGGATCAGCAACCAGGATAGAACAAGAAATAATGGGTTCAAGCTTGAAAAATTTAGGTTTTAGGAAGGCGATAGGAAAAAATTGGTTCACAAATAGAGTGGTAGATGAGTGGAATGGACTCAGTAATCACGTTGTTAATGCTAGGACATTAAAGAGCTTTAAGAGATTAGACAGGTTTATGGATGGGGATAATAGATGGAATTAGGTAGGTATATTTCATACTGGGACTGCCACATGTAAGCCTGGTCGCTTCTTGCAGCTTCCCTTATTTCTTATGTTCTTATGTTCTTATGTGTGTATGTGTAATTAGGTTACATAGAGTTATATATATATATATATATATATATATATATATATATATATATATATATATATATATATATATATATATATATATATATATATATATATATATATATATATAGACACACACACACACACACATAGAAAAACAGGCCACAACAGACCTTGCAGTCCTCACAAGGTGACCTGACCTAAGACTACTAAGGTGATAGTCGAAGAAAAGGACAGAAAAGAAGAAGGCTCTCTCCCCATCCTCCACTCCCTCTGGCATAAGCCATACAGGAAAAAAAAACAGGTCAGAAAGAAATACCTTACAGGGTTAGAGAAGAAAAGAAGAAAAAAAAATGAAGGAAATTTTACAGGAAAGAAAGAAAATAGTTGAAATGAGGTGCCAACATTTCCTGAAAGCAAGGAAGTTAATCACTAACAAACAGACGCTGTTAGCCGTGGATTGCAGGCAAGGTATTTATCAAGACAGCATTTAAAAGTCTCTACGGCGTTGCAGTCCATCAGATCTCAAGGAAGTGCATTCCATAGATTTACAACTCGATGGAAAAAAATTATTTTTTGATTCGTGAGAGTTGAAGGATTTCCCAACAATTTTGCATTTATTTGCATATATACTGCAGTCCATGTTATCAATACATTTCATGATTTTAAACACCTGTATTAAGTCGCCTCTTAGTCTTCTTTGTGTTAAAAGATTTGATTCTTTACGACGCTCTTCATATGATTTGTTTCTTAGGCTTAGTATCATTTTTGTTACTCTACACTGAACTCTTTCTAATTTATCAATGTCTTTCTGGTAGTAGGGGCACCATGCTTGAATGCAATATTCCAAAAGGGGACAGACTAAAGAGGTATACAAAGTGAGGATTGTATCCTTAGATTTATATTCAAAAGATCTGCCGATTAAGCCAATTACCTTATTTGCTTTCTTTATGATTCTGAACATTGTTGGTTAGGTTTTAAGCTATTTAAGCTATTAACGATATTGTCACTCCTAAATCAATTTCGTTGTCAACACTTTTAAGTTGGGTACCATTTAAAATATACTTTGCTTTCTTGTTTCTATGTCCTACGTGTAGCACTTTGCACTTATCTGCATTAAAACTCATCTGTCAGGTTTGTCCCTACTCAGTCAATTTGTCTAGATTTTTCTGTATTTCTATTACTCATTCGTTAGAGACTACAGAATTCGCAATTTTGGTGTCATCAGCAAACTTCAATATCATACTGGTAACACCCTCATCTGTGTCGTTGGTATAAACAGGGAAGAGAACAGGGCCTTAGATCGATCCCTCTGGTACCCCGCTGGTTACGTTAGTCCACTTGGATGTTTTTCCATTTATTACTACTCTTTGTTTATGGTTATTTAGCCAGTTTTCAACCCATTGCAACACTTCACCTTGGATACCATGTGATTTTAGTTTAATCAGTAAGCATTTGTGGGGGACTTTGTCAAAGGCCTTTTGAAAACCAAGATATATTATATCTTTACTCTCATCGTATTGGTTCAGAACATCATAGAAGTCTAAGAGGTTCGTCAAACAAGAGCATTTGTTGCAGAAGCCATGCTGAGTATTTTTAAGTAAGTTGTTTTCTTCTAAGTGATTAATGGGTTTATCTCTTATTAGTGTTTCAAACATTTTGCATACAACTGAGGTTAAGTTAACTGGCTGGTAATTAAATGGTACACACACCAGACATGGGCATGATTATAAAAAATTATTATGATTTGATTTTGATTATGGTCTGGAAAACTTTTTTGATTGTGCTTAAATTGTGATTACTTTAGTTTTGCTATTTTTTATTATGATTTTTTTTTTCTATTTTTGCATGATTAGGACTAGATTATGATTACAAACACATTTCACTGTGATTATTTATAGAAATATAATGATTAGCAATAGTTAAGTACAATGCCTAAATAGATAGCAAACTATATCTATTAGGTGAACTGTTCTATTTTTGAGTACAGTAATATAACTATATAAATCACTAACTAATGGTATTAAAAACATTCATTGTGTGTAAGAGGTTTTATTGGTTTTTGCTTTACAGTGCATAATACATTACTTCTATGAATTTATTTCAAATCATGAACACAGACTTTCACAGCAGTAATGAAAATCAAATTACCACTAAAGAAAAGGGTTCCCTTCAGGAAAATAAGGAGGGCCCTACAAAGAAGTGCAATCTGTTCAGATTCATGACACCATCAGCATCAATGAGCTCTTCCCTCTTTATCACAAGTAGAATCGTACCTGAGTCAGCCAAGAATAGAGGATGACAGTGATCCCCTTCTCTTCTGGGAACAGAATTAGTCAACATTACCTTAACTAACTATAGTGGCTCTCTAATATCTGTGTATCCCAGCATCATCAGCTCCAGTTGAGAGACTTTTCTCTATTGTTGGGAAAGTCTTTCATTCTGAACGATGCAGAATGACCAATGTTCACTAAGAGGGGTTGATGTTTATCAAGTGTAACTAACACATAGTACATTAGATATTACATGAGAAATAATCTAGCTTATAAGAAATCATGTGTATAACAAGTTCTATATTTTTTAAAGAGAAATACTTTGTTTTCATTACTGCTGTGAAAGCCTGTGATCACAATTTGAAATAAATTCACAGAAGTAATGTATTATGCACTGTAAAGGAAAAACAAATAAAACTTCTTACACACAATGTATGTTTTTTAATACCATTAGTTAGTAAGTGATTTAAGCAGTTATATAGAACAGTTATATAGAACAGTTCACCTAATAGATGTAGTTTGCTATCTATTTAGGCATTGTACTTAACCACTGCTAATCATTATGTTCCTATAAATAATGACAGCAAAATGTGTTTATAATCATAATCTAGTCCTAATCATGCAAAAAGAAAAAATAGTCATAATAAAAAACCTTGTGTGCCCTCGCTTGTGGTGTGGTGAGGACTAACAGAGGGTGGCAGTGTGAGAACTAGATCAGTTATGAAACTGGATCCCTGAAACTTCAAACGGAGTTTACAAAAGATATAATTGTGATGATGACAGTTGGTTATTTAATTCAGGTTTTAGGGGTTTAATGTAAATACCTTCTAATATTTTATTGTCTGTATGTGTGTCAGCTTTATGTAATATAGTAAAACCCTTCTCTGAAAAAGGATGATAATGTTTATGTGAATGTGTTCTTATTGCTGAAAAAGGGGGGAGAGCCAACGGTTTCTGTGCACATATTGAAATATTTTTATGTTCACTGATTTTGTGTGTTAGATTCCTCTTGGTTTCCCCAACAGTCTTGCAACTCGAACAAGTAAATTCATAAATTATGTTAAGAGAAGTCCAATAGGAATATGGTCTTTGAATTTAAAAAAAAAAGAGGCAATACTAAAACATATTAGTAAAAATAAATAAGAATTTGGTGTCAGGGTATTGTGTTTTAAATATAGTGACTTTTATCATATGACAAAATAGCAATAAAAAAACAGGGGGAGAAGACAATACCATCCAAATAATGATAATTCCATAAAATAAATCTTATAGCCTAAATATAAAAAAAAAAATTACTTTATTCTTGGTTATGTAAACAAAATTTTGTATATACTTTTAGAATCAGTAAAATTTTAGAAAATTAAATGAAATTGTAAGCTACAAATCATTGAATTAGTTGTTGCTGTCTGGACATGGTGTGGAGTAATATCCCTTCGTTTACAAGCCAACTGGAAAATAACCATATTCCCAGGTTCTCCTGGGCCAGTCACATGAAAAATCCCAATCACAAAACATTGTAGGTTAAGAGAAAATATGCCAAAACTGATGATAATAGGTATTTTGAGAGAAATTCTTTGGTAATATTTAGATCCAAAAATTATTAATGGACAGTGTTAGAATCCAGGAGTATGTGGGACCATTAGCAAAAATGTTCAAGAATAATTTGTGAATGTAGAATGTAGATGGGGCCTAAACTATTAAGGATATAGCAAAATTAAGTTTTTTAGTATAGGTGGACAACTAGTTTTTGGGCTGTACCACATCTTATAAAAGCCTGTGTGTGAGTTTTCAGCATCAGAGCCTAACTGACATCACTACATACTTGACACTACAGGCATGTATGTCAAGATTGTTTAAAGGTGGTTCATATGTAAATAACCATTTTTGTATCTATATGTAATAATTATTTGTGTCAGAGCCTAACTGACATCACTGTCCACAGAGAGAAGAAGGATGTAAAATTCGCTTTCCCAGTTAGTTATTATTATTATTATTTCATTTTATTTATTTATTTTTTTTTTGGAGGGGGTAAACAAAATTTAGAATATAAACAGATCAGGGAAATTGTTCTATGATAAGGTAATAGTCAAACACCAGTGATACACATACAACTGAATGTATCACCTACACAGTTAGGATGTTTTCTATAAAAAATTAAGGCAAACCCCTGAGGCAACAATTACTTGTTATAACATATTCATTTAAATTATTATTGTCATGAACTGATTAGTTATCATAGTCCATGATATAGGAGGTCCCACAATTCCACGGTAACATAACTAATTTTTATAGATATCATTGTGAATCAGGAGAGAAAAATAATTTTAAAACTATTTGTTATTTAGAAGCTAACATCAATAAAACTCAATCTGGTTGTCATGGAGTTTTTCCAGTACCTTATAGACCTCCAGCTTAAACACTACCTTATAAAGCAAGGTCAAAATTACTGGGCAGAAACCATGACTGGGGGCAGCTAATCTATTTATTTTTAATATTTCTATATCTATTAACAACAACTAAATCAAAACTAAATTGAACAATAAACTAAAATTAACCAAAAGTAATTCAATACTAACTTTAAATAAATACCCCAAAATTTAATAAAAAAAATTTTAAGAAATACAGAAAGAGGAAGAAATAACACTTAACCTTAAACTGCACCTCCCTTCCCCTAACACTGGAGGCTTAGCAGTGGGATGAATCTGTTACCTGGAGTGTGGCACCCTTAGCAAGGAAATGGAAAGAGTTAGTTTTGTGAGTCAGTTACCCCCATGATTTGGATGTGCCAGGGGCTGAAGTAAAAATTTTTAGAGAACCAAGAGGTATAGCCTATCTCTTTACTTATGATAACAGGCTATATGAGTAACTAAATTGGACCTAGGAATGTGTGCATCACTGGTGTTAGAACCAGATGTCATCTGGTTCTAACTTTACAAAAGGGGGGAAGAACTAATCAGGGGGCAAAATTCTTCAGTGCATCAGGGAATACTTTCAGACAATGAATCAGAGTAAGGGACATTAGTGGTGGCTATGTTACCTGACAATTTACAACTGACCCTGTCACAGTAAGTAAAAAGGAATTGAATCCTTGCTGAAAAGTAACCCATCACTGAAGTCCATACCTAACTAGTAAAAATGGATCCCCTAGAGTCAGAATTCAAAGCAGAGGAAACCCATCAGCTGACAATGGAGGATTTGCAATATAAAATAACTGCCTTATGTGAGATAATTGCTCATCAGAATGACAGAATTGAAAGTTTGAACAGGAAGATGGCTTCACAGTCCAAGGTTTCAGTCACTTCCCCTTCTGGCTTTTTCTTCGTAAAACCTTGGGATAACCCAGAACTGTCCTTACATGATTTAGAGGGTATGGAAGCAGAAGGAAAACTACATATGTTCTTGGACAAAGTAGAACAGGTTTCTCTAGATGATGAAGTTAGAGTGCAGACTGCCAAGACTAAATTGAACCCTCAAATTGCATTGTTAGTACAAAATCAACAACAGAAAAATTTGTGTCAAACCTGAGATTCCCTCAAAAGTTTCTTCAAAATTAATTTACCACTTAGATGAAATTTTAACAGGACACAGTGGCAACTGGAAGAGCTGCAATATGACTGGCAAAGTAGCCTTACTCCTTTAATCACAAATTTAGATGTCAATATGCAGTAATAAAAACTAATTTCCATAAGAAAAATTTTCCAGTAGAGACCAAACAATAAAAAGAAAGCTTTGTCCTGGATTACCACCCAAGGCCCGAGAGAAACTGCAGGTCTTCTTAGAAGAGTGCTACCCTCTAACTAAATTTATATACAGAATTGAACATGAAAGACAATTCCTTTTGGTAAAATCATATTAAGACATGTATGCAGTAAACAAGAGTCAAGGAAAGGTAGATCAAGAAAAACCAGCCCCTGATCAGGATACATTAATTAAAAAGTTGTCAAGGAAAGTGGAAGGTTTGATGAAAGAAGGTAGTAGGAAGAAGTGCTGCACTTACTGCCGTAAAAATAATCATGACACCCAGGAGTGTTGGGGACCACCAAAGACCAGATACTGTAGTTGACTAGCACAGGAAAATACCTCCCCTACCATATCCATTACTGTAAACCAACAATTAGTGCAAGCCTTAGTAAACACCAGTAGTGGCTACACTTTAATTCAGCAATCATCAGCATGGAAACTAAATTGTGAGATTACTCAGAGACATGCCATGCCCCTCCTGAGAGGAGTAACAGGGACACCTTTAAGAATACTGGGCTCAGTGTGGTTGAACATAGGAGTAGCAGGAGAAAAGTATGCAAAAGATGGATTCCTGTTGTGCTGGATAGCTATCTGAGATCAGAGCTGTTGTTGGGTTGTGATGTTTTGGGAAAAGATAAACTAGCCTGGGATTTTTTTTTTTAATTATGTAGGAGGGACACTAGCCAAGGGCAACAAAAATACAATAAAAAAAAAGCCTACTGAGATGCCAGTTCCAGAAAAGTCCAAAGCGGTAGTCAAAAACTGAAGGATAAGTGTCTTGAAAACTCCCTCTTGAAGGAATTCAAGTCACAGAAAGGTGAAAATACAGAAGCAGGCAGGGAGTTCCAGAGTTTACCAGAGAAATGGATGAATGATGGAGAATACTGGTTAACTCTTGCGTTAGGGAGGTGGACAGAATAGGGGGGAGAGAAAGAAGAAAGTCTTATGCAGCGAGGCCGCAGGAGGGGAGGCATGCAGTTAGCAAGATCAGAAGAGCAGTTAGCATGAAAATAGCAGTAGAAAACAGCTAGAGATGCAACATTGCAATGATGAGATAGAGGCTGAAGACAGTCAGTTAGAGGAGAGGAGTTGATGAGACAAAAAGCTTTTGATTTCACCCTAACTAGAAGAGCAGTATGAGTGGAACACCCCTCCCCAGACATGTGAAGCATACTCCATACATGGATGGATAAGGTCCTTGCACAGTTAGCAGCTGGTGGGGGTGGGGGTGGGAGAGAGAAAAACTGGCAGAGACATCTCAGAACACCTAACTTCATAGAAGTTGTTTTAGCTAGAGATGAGATGTGAAGTTTCCAGTTCAGATTATAAGTAAAGAACAGACCAAGGATGTTCAGTGTAGAAGAGGGGGAACAGTTGAGTGTCACTGAAAAAGAGGGGATAGTTGTCTGGAAGGTTGTGTTGAGTTGATAGATGGAGGAATTGAGTTTTTGAGGCATTGAACAATACCAAGTTTGCTCTGCCCCAATCAGAAATTTTAGAAAGATCAGAAGTCAGGCATTCTGTGGCTTCCCTGCATGAAATGTTTACTTCCTGAAGTGCTGGATGTCTATGAAAAGATGTGGAGGTGGTGTCATCAGCGTAGGAGTGTAAAGGACAAGAAGTCTGGTTTAGAAAGTCATTGATGAATAATAAGAGGAGAGTAGGTGACAGGACAGAACCCTGAGGAACACCACTGTTAATAGACTTAGGAGGAGAACAGTGACTGTCTACCACAGCAGCAATAAAATGATCATAAAGGAAACTTGAGATGAAGTTACAGAGAGAAGGATAGGAGCCATAGGAGGGTATTTTAGAAATCAAAGCTTTGTGCCAGACTCTAGCGAAAGATTTTGATATGTCCAAGGCAATAGCAAAAGTTTCACCAAAATCTCTAAATGAGGATGACCAAAACTCAGGAAGGAAAGCCAGAAGATCACCAATAGAGTGGCCTTGACGGAACCCATACTGGTGATCAGATAGGAGGTTATGAATTGACAGATGTTTAAGAATCTTCCAGTTGAGGATAGATTCAAAAACTTTAGATAGGCAGGGAATTTTTAGGAACAGGCTGAATGTAGGTAAACTTCCAGCAAGAAGGAAAGGTAGACGTTGACAGAGTTGAAAGAGTTTGACTAGGCAAAGTGCAAGTATGGAGGCACAGTGTCGGAGTACAATCTATTAACAGTGGTTTTCCTCAGGGTTCTGTCCTGTCACCCACTCTTTTCTTATTATTCATTAATGATCTTCTAAACCAAACTTCTTGTCCTATCCACTCCTACACTGATGATACCACCCTGCACTTTTCCACGTCTTTTCAAAGACGTCCAACCCTTCAGGAGGTAAACATATCACGCAGGGAAGCCACAGAATGCCTGACTTCTGATCTTTTTAAAATTTCTGATTGGGGCAGAGCAAACTTGGTATTGTTCAATGCCTCAAAAACTCAATTCCTCCATCTATCAACTCGACACAACCTTCCAGACAACTATCCCCTCTTCTTCAATGACACTCAACTGTCCCCCTCTTCTACACTGAACATCCTCGGTCTGTCCTTTACTTATACGGTAATCTGAACTGGAAACTTCACATCTCATCTCTAGCTAAAACAGCTTCTACGAAGTTAGGTGTTCTGAGACGTCTCCGCCAGTTTTTCTCACCCCCTCAGCTGCTAACTCTGTACAAGGGCCTTATCTGTCCATGTATGGAGTATGCTTCAAATGTCTGGGGGTGTTCCACTCATACTGCTCTTCTAGACAGGGTGCAATCAAAAGCTTTTCGTCTCATCAACTCCTCTCCTCTAACTGACTGTCTTCAGCCTCTCTTTCACCGTCGCAATGTTGCATATCTAGCTGTCTTCTACCGCTATTTTCATGCTAACTGCTCTTTTGATCTTGTTAACTGCATGCCTCCCCTCCTTCCGCGGCCTCGCTGCACAAGACTTTCTTCTTTCTCTCACCCCTATTCTGTCCACCTCTCTAACGCAAGAGTTAACCAGTATTCTCAATCGTTCATCCCTTTCTCTGGTAAACTCTTGAACTCCCTGCCTGCTTCTGTATTTCCACCTTCCTATGACTTGAATTCCTTCAAGAGGGAGGTTTCAAGACACTTATTGATCAATTTTTGACCACTGCTTTGACCCTTTTATGGGACTGGCATTTCAGTGGACATTTTTTTTATTAGATTTTTGTTGCCCTTGGCCAGTGTCCTTCCTACATAAAAAAAAAAAAAATAGCAAGGATCCCATCAGGTTCATAAGCCTTCCGAGACTTTAGGCCAGTGAGGGCATGGAAAACATCATTGCAAAGAATTTTAATAGGTAGCATGAAGTAGTCAGAGGGTGGGAGAGAGGGAGGAACAAGCCCTGAATTGTCCAAGGTAGAGTTTTTATCAAGGGTTTGAGTGAAGAGTTCAGCTTTAGAGACAGATGTGATAGCAGTGGTGACATCTAGCTGAAATGAAGGAGGGAAAGAAGAAGCAAAGTTATTGGAGATATTTTTGGCTAGATGCCAGAAGTCATGAGGGGAGTTAGATCTTGAAAGATTTTGACACTATTAACAAAGGAGTTTTTTGGGGTTGTTGGAGAACAGACTTGGCATGGTTCTGGGCAGAAATTAACTCTATCTTATCAGTTTTGTCCAGAAAAGGGGACAAGTAAAGAGAGTCACTGTCATTCCTTGCAAACCTAAGATCATTAACTAGCTCAGGGCTGACCAAAAAAGTTAATCTGCCCCCTTACCAATCAAAATTCATTCTAATTCATGTTAAGGAAAATCCTAGAACTACTGTAATTATCCATCCAGCAAAGAACACAAAGTGTACTCCACCTCCATTTTGCACCACAGTAAATGAGCAACAACAAATATACTTCCCCAATGAAAATCCAGGTAAGACCCATATCAAAATATTTCCAGGAACTTATTTAAGCTCTTATGAAGTAGGAGTGGTTGATGAGGCAAAAATATTTTCATCCAATCCCATGCAAAACAACTTAATACCATACATGTACCAAACCAGAACTGAAGGCAGTAGAGAGGAAAGATTAAGACAGTTTCTAACAGCCCTTGAGTGGAAACACCAAACTAAAACCCAAAGAGAGAATCTCAGCTCAATTGTTCTGAAGTATAATGAATTATTCATTCTTGACTCAAATGAAAGTGGAACTTTTAACCTACCATCTACAAAAATTAATATTTCCAACCCAACACCAGTAAGAGCAGCTGCAAAAGATATCATAGTAGAGATGCTGAGATAAATGGAAGAGAAACAAATAATAGAACCATCAACAGCAGCATGGCTCAGTCCCACAGTTTTAGTCAATAAACCTGATGGAACCAAAAGGATGCACCTAGATTATAGGGCAGTAAATCAGCATTTACTCCTTACCACAACTGAAAGAATTAGTGGAAACAGCAGCAGGTCTAAATATTACTCCACTCTACATTTGAAAGAAGCCCATTTCCAGGTAACTTTACATAAGGACAGTCATGACATCACCACCTTCAGTGGTGGCATCTCCTTGTATAGATTTAGGAGATCCTGGACTTTCTTTTTCCCCCGCTATTTTCCCCAGGCAAATTGCTCAAATCTTAGCCGCACTAGTAAGAGAAGTCTAGGTCAGAAATTACCTTGAGAGAGAGAGAGAGAGAGAGAGAGAGAGAGAGAGAGAGAGAGAGAGAGAATTTTTCTTACCTTTCAAAAATTTAGTGAGAGGACTGGCTCTACATTCCATCTGTTCACTTCGATATCTCAGGGGTGTAATTTGTAACTGCCATTCTCATGGGGTCATTTAGGTGACTGTCAGTTAGACATGACCTATACTTGGATTTTAAAATTTTGTAATTAAATTTTCATTGTTGAAAATCCCAATTCACACAAGTATGTTGACCCAAAGCATGAACATAGTCTCTGATAAGCTCCCTTCAGAAGTGGAAATTTCTCCAACACTACTAATGTCTAGAATTCTGGGTGATTTGCTTTGCTTCTCAGTTCTAAGTCACTTTGCAATCTAATAACTTCAATCTCCAGGTCTGAGACATTCAGGCTGAAAAGCAATCTAAGTTGAGATGCAGTGTTGCTGACATCACTTGCAAAATGGGTTTGATATGAATGTGGCTGCTGGAAGAACATTCCTAAAGTGTGCAAATCTTTTCTTAAACTCATCCAAAATTATGTTGAGCTGATTTGTGCATGCATGAACACTGCACTTCAATTTTTCTGTGTTCAGTCTTTTTTGCGGCGAATGGAAGTGTTGTAAGACCCCTTTAGAGATCTGGGCCATCCATAGCTTCAGGTTATTTATGAAGGCATTTACTGAACTTATCATTTGTGACAGAGTTTTCATTTGTCCTTGCAACTCTAGATTTAACTCATTGATCTTAGATGTGATGTCAGTTAAAAATGCTTGGTCAGCTAGCCATTGTGGATCCTCAAGTTCTTCATGCAAGTCCCCTCTTTCTTGCAAAAAACTCAATTTCAGGAATTAGCAGTTCAAATCTTAGGAAAACTTTCCCCCTGCTTAGGCAATGCACTTCTGTGTACAAGAGAAGGTCACCATACTGAGCACTCACTTCATCCAGAAGTGCTTTAAACAACCTGTGCTGAAGAGATCTAGCACAAATAGAATTAATGATTTTCACAATCATCTTCATTACATGTTCATAGTTAATAACTTTTGAACAGAGCACTTGCTGATGTATGATACAATGATAACTAGTGAACTGAAGGAATGCAGGATCATTTTTGCAGTGCCACAAAGCCAACATAGCTACCAATCATAGGGCACCATCTGTTGTTAGTGACACAAGCTTTTGAAGAGGTAAACCGACCTTGTCTACAAAACTCTTAGAACATGATAAATATCTGCACCACATGTTTTTACCTTCAGCAGTAAGAGCACTAAAAAATCTTCTTTCACACTGTTATCAGTAAAAACCATGCACACAAATACACAACATCTGTTGATTCATCAAACTGCAGGCTGAACCTGGTGCATTTATCAAGATCAGCTTTTATTTGATCAAACACATTTTCTGCCATCATTTCTATTCTACATGTGACTGTATTTCTTGATTTTATAGCAGTTACAATTTCAGCTTTATCTATTCTTAAAATTTTCAAACAAGGACTCAGATGCTTCAAGGCAACATTCTTTCACTGTTTCACCATCTTCAAATGGCATTTTTCTTTTTTGCAAGGACATGAACAACACTGAATGATGTAACTGTTGATGCTTTACCTTTGGCAAGTGGTTTCCAGAAGGTGTCTTGTTGGGTTTACAACTCCGATTTGAGCTTCTTCACTTTCTCCCTTCATACATCACTGTGAGAGGGATATTTAGTATCATAATTTTGGTGAAGTGTAATAAAATGCCTCTTTACACTGCTTTTCTTTGATACTGCAACAGTAGAATGACAAATTAAGCACACACACTTCTCTCTCAAATTGACAAAAAAATAGGCTTCTTCCTCTTCTTCATGAATAATTATGACTTCTTTGAACTAGAAGCCATTATTGCTTTCTTTAGTATGAATGAAATCAACATGAATAACACAAGTGCTGAATGTGCAGTGGTTTAGCAACACTGTGCAGTACTCTGCACCAGACAAAAGATAGACACCAACTGCGCTGGTGAATGAACTGAGTATTGGACCTGAACACGACATGTACCAGTAAGCGTCGTGTGTAGTCTGTCCTACACCCTCACTCCCTCCCCCCCTCCAACAGATTTTTTCTCTCTCTCTCTCTCTCTCTCTCTCTCTCTCTCTCTCTCTAATTGTGTGTGTAATAGGTATTAATTTTACTGGATTTATATTACATATTTTTTTAATTGTTATTGTATGAATAAAATAAATAAAAAAGAACTATATAGAAATGTTAAAATGAAGAATGTTTCATAGTTTTCTGGTTGACCCTTGTGGGCACCTTAATATAGTCCCAAGGGCACCATGAAGCCTGCAAGCTACAGGCTGGGTATCACTGATGTAGGCACTTCCAACATTATCTCTGTAATACAAAATTTACAGTACTCACAAATCACCAACCTTGAGTCAGCATATTCAAAATGATAACTAATTCCCCAAGAATGAACCAGTGGATAACTGAGATAAAAAATATCATTTTGGCATTGTCTATGTAGAGGGAAAATACAATTATGTGGCTGACCAACTTTCAAGGCCTGTGGTGACAATCCAGCCGATTAATGAATTAACCTACCTGGGGAAAACCAAGCAAAACTTAGAGAATTACAAAAGGGGGAGGACAGATGGAGAGCCATGATTGATTACTTGGAAGGAAGTCAGATTCCAAATAAATGCTACCCCTGGACAACCCTCTCCCAGTTTACAATGTATGAGGATTCATTGTATTAGGTGACAAAACAAAATGATGGCACTGTAAATTTCAATCTTTTAGTTCCTAGATGTCCTAAGGAGGAAGCCCTTAAATTTGCACATGTAAAGTCAGGCCATCTAAGCCAAAAGAAAACATTAACCAGGGCTCAGAGTCTGTTTTACAGGTGCAATATGGAAGGAGATATAGAAATCTATGTCAAAAGGTGCTCTCTATGCCAGCAAACTAAAGGAAACCAAGGATTTCAACAACAAAACAACAAAAGAAAGAACTGCCTGCTGTACATAAACCTTTAGATAGGATAGGAATAGATTTAACTTACATGAGTGCAGGCATCAATAACTTTAGGTATGTGCTCACAGTAGTGGATCATTATAGTAGGTACACAAGGTTTTATCCCCCGAAAAGTAAGAATACTGAGGAGGTAGTCAGAAACATGGAAAATTTTGTAGCCAATTTTGGTAGCCCTAGAAGGATAGTCTCAGATAATGGTGGGGAATTTACATCCCGGAACTTCAAGGAGTTCTGCAGAAGGCACCAGATGGATGTCCACTACACCACCCCATATCACCCCAAAGGCAATGTCAGTGTTGAGCACCAGCACAAAACCCTGAAGATGATGTTAACCACCCTCTGCCAGGATTACCCTCTCCGCTGGCCCAAGATGCTGGCCTAGTGCCAGACAATACTCAACTCAGCCATCCACACTACCACAGCCCAACAACTGTACTTCGCCTTCTCCAGGTGTCCACCCAGGTTAGCCAGTGGATGCTTGCCTAGCATAGAGGGAGATGAAGGAGTGGTGGGAGCTCACAAACTGATAAGGGAGACACAGGAGAAAATGTCACCAATATAGACAGATTGCAAATCAGGGGTAAAGGAATAAAAAATGTAGAAGTGGACTCCTTAGTGTAGGTAAGAATTGAGACTTCCTTGCCGGGTGTGTGTAAAAACTCAATATGAAGTGGGTCGTCCCCTACTGTGTGGTGGAAGTGTTGAGAGATGGTGGCACTTATGTCCTTATAAACTTGTTTAATGGACAGACTCTTCAGTGCTCCACAGGTAAAGTAAAATCATACTGGGGAGGGGTGAGTGGGTGATGGAACCTCAGGAAATTAGAGTGCCAGAGACTCAGCAGGAAGAAGTCCCTGCTAGAATGAGACCTCCCAGGAGGTACATAGAAAAATGCCACATTAGTTTTAAGGTGTAAGAGTAAGTGGTGGTGGTGGTTAAGTTGGGTGCAACTCAGCAGACCAAGACTCTGAGAGAAAGAGAGAGAGAAAAAGGGATAAAAAGAAGGAAAAAAATATTATCACACTAAGAATACAAAACAAAAGCGTCCTTCTATGGAGAAAAGCTCAGAGATATCGTCTTTTACTATTGGTTTGGGCTTAGACCTCAAACCACACATCTCCCTGAAGGTGCAGGAGTGAGAGCATTGTCAGGACAGGTGGACCATTAGGCCAAAATTCTGAGAGATTGCCTGTTGGGATTGATAGTTGAGTGGAAGAAGAGTGATTGGTTAACTGCATGTTTCTTGTTTTTGGATGATTGAATTGTATTTATTTTTGTGTATAAGTATATCTGGACTTATTTATCATTGTATTTTTTTGGATGTTAGATTAGGAATCTCACAGAGACATATGTTCACTCTGAGAGAGCCAGTACTTTCTTCATTGAGAGTTCCACACTGCCTGCACTTAATATAAAAAATGGGATGATAGGAGACAGGTCACTGGATCTCAGGGGACGTGTTCTGGCCGAACACAAGAACCTCAGTTGAGGTATACAATGAAGAATATTAAGGAGAAGAGGAAATATGAGAAAGGGATGAGAGAGTAGATTGGATCACCAAACACCATGCCACCAACTCTGAATTACATTCCTGTTTTTTTTACATGTGTGATAACTAATATTGGTGCTATTTTTATATAGTTCATATTTCTTTTGTAAGATTTATATTTTTTTATATGTGTCATGCGATATGTTTAGATTAGGGTATATTTTGTGATTGTGATTTTTCAAAACCCCAAGGATACAGCCATGTCATGGGACAAAATAGCAATTAGAAAAAGAAAAAAAAAAAAGAGGAGTCAATACCATCTAAATAATAACAGTCCCATGAAATAAATTTCATAGCCTAAAGGAACAGTCATGAATCTAAAAATTTACTTTCTTCTTGGTTATGTAAACAAAATTTTGTATATATTTTTGGAATGAATAAAGCTTTAGAACAAGAAAATTAAATAAAATTGTGAGCTACAAATCATTGAATTAGTTGCTGTCTGGACATGGTGTGGAGTAATATCCCTTCGTTTACAAGCCAACTGGAAAATAACCATATTCCCAGGTTCTCCTGGGCCAGTCACATGAAAAATCCAAACCACAAAACATTGTAGGTTAAGAGAAAATATGCCAAACCGATGACATTATGTATTCTGAGAAATTCTTTGGTAATATTTAGATCCAAAAATTATTAATGGACAGTGTTAGAATCCAGGAGTATGTGGGACCATTAGCAAAAATGTTCAAGAATAATTTGTGAATGTAGATGGGGCCTAAACTATTAAGGATATAACAAAAATGGTCTTTTAGTATAGGTGGACAACTAGTTTTTGGGCTGTACCACATCTTACAAAAGCCTGTGTGTGAGTTTTCAGCATCAGAGCCTAACTGACATCAATGTCCACAGGCACGTATGTCAGGATTGTTTAAAGGTGGTTCATATGTAAATAACCATTTTTGTATCTATATGTATTAATTATTTGTGTCAGAGCCTAACTGACATCACTGTCCACAGAGAGAAGAAGGATGTAAAATTCGCTTTCCCAGTTAGTTATTATTATTATTATTTTCATTTTTATTTATTTTTTTTTTGGAGGGGGTAAACAAAATTTAGAATGTAAACAGATCAGGGAAATTGTTCTATGATAAGGTAATAGTCAAACACCAGTGATACACATACAACTGAATGTATCACCTACACAGGATGTTTTCTGTCAAAAATTAAGGCAAACCCCTGAGGCACCAGTTATTTGTTATAACATATTCACCTAAATTATTATTATTATTAACTGATTAGTTATCATAGTCCCTGATATAGGAGGTCACACAACTTCAAGGTAACAGAATTAATTTCTATAGATATCATTGTGAATCAGGAGAGAAAAATAATTTTAAAACTATTTGTTATTTAGAACCTAACATCGATAAAACTCAATCTGGTTGTCATGGAGTTTTTCCAGTACCTTATAGACCTCCAGCTAAAACACTACCATATAAAGCAAGGTCAAAATTATTGGATGGAAACCATGACTGATGGCAGTTAATCTATTTTTTTAATATTCCTGTATCTATTAACAACTAAATCAAACTAAATTGAACAATAAAATAAATCAAAGCAAAAGTAATTCAATACTAACTTTAAATAAATACCCTGAAATTTAATCAAAAACTTTTAATCAATAAAGAAAGAGGAAGAAACAACACTTAACCTTAACCCAGCAATGTCTCCCCCCCTTGCCCCAGTTTCTTTCTAATACTATAGCTAAGATGGCCATAGTACGGTAATTTTATGTATTTCTTGCATGTCATCTGTGTCTCATTAGTGTAAGGCTGACTTAATTTGCTTTCTAAGACAAACAGTAGATAGTATTATTGATGACACTTAATGGGAAGTTATTATTGTGGAAAAATGTCCTTAAGAAGTCAACCTCACAATCAAAAGCAAACCAGTTAGAAGATAAAAGCATTGCATCAATATAAGAGGGTTTTTATAGCATTAATCTTAAACAAACAAGGGATGAAAGATAAATAATTAATCTTCAAACCTGTGAAAGCTGGCTTACGGACATGGAAAACAATGGTTCTATCCCATTTCTGGATGTAATTGCAACTCGTAACAACAACCAACTACATACTGCAGTTTACCACAAACCAACTTTTACATTTTTTGGGATTAATTATTTATCTTTCATCTCTTGATTGTTTAAGATTAATGCTATAAAGACCCTCTTATATCAATACTACACTTTATCTTCTACTTCTTAAGCACATTTTTTCACAATAACAGCTACCTGTTAAGCATCATCAATAATACTATCTACTATTTTTTAAACAGCAAATTTAGTGCCTATTTCACAGTCACTTCCTGTTGTTGTGATCATTATCAATGAGTGGTGATGTCCACCACCACAACAAATCCGATTTCACAGACTTTTTTTGCAGCATTGTTTTGATCCTTGCCGGAAATTGTAGCCTTTGATAACACTGGCTTGGGAGCTGCTGGGCCTCCCCAATGGAGCTTAGAAATCCATTTATTTCTTGTAAATATCACAAGTTCTTATCCTCTTGTACTTGTCTTATTTCCTAAACTGTATATTAAAATTATTTAACAATACAACAATTTGTAGGCTATACTAGTAATGTGATACACTTTAAGAAGAATTTGGACAGCAGGGTGAATTCACTTCACCAGTTGATGAAAACTTCACTATCTGTCACCCTTATTTCATCTACTATGCCTCCTTGGTTAAAAACTGTAATAATCCTTACATACACACAGGGTGCATAGAATTTATTACCTAAGAGAAATATTAGATAATATTGAAATAACATTACCATTTCCATTAATGGGCTAGGCTTGCTTCCATTAGGCTAGGTTTAGATTAATTCAGTTTATTAATTTAATTGCCAATCCTTTCAATGGGTAGATCATGATTAAAAAAATCATCATATTTTTTCCTGAGAAATAAGTAATCACTATCTTAAAATTAGAAGGCTAGGGCTATTTCCAAAAAACATGAAATATTTCATTCTAGCAATATACGTGTACAGCATCGAGGAAAAGAGAAATAGATAATTTATTATATGCCTGACTGGCATATGCAGAGTTTGGCAAATGTTAGATATTCAAAGAGAAGAATTTAAATCACAAAAAGTAGCCATGTTTGCAGCAGATGGATAAGGCATGTTGAAGGCACTAGTTATGTATTTCAATTATATGTGCCTTTCTCTCTCTCTTTTTGTGCTGGCATGGTCATTTATTTTGTCATGAATTGACTCATTTTGTCTAATAAGAGAACTCTGGTATACCAACATTACTGAATCAGAGGTATTCGTTTTGTTATGATCATTATCAGGTTGCGATCACCGAAACCACGAAAACGACTGTAAAATCAATAATTGGTAATGCCTGTTACCAGGTTGGTAAGGCTCTTGCTTGGGAACATTACCAAGTGACTGTGAAATCAGCCCTTAGTCAGCCTTCCTCTAATGATACACAGATGACATGAAAAAAATACATAAAATTATCTTACTATGGCCATCTTAGCTATACTATTAGAAAGAGACTCACTACCATATTTAAAACACAATATCCTGATACCAAGTTTATATTTAATTTTATCAATATGTTTACTATTGTTTCTTTTAAATTCAAAGACAATATTCCTACTGGACTTGATCATTTATGAACTTACTTGTTCAATTTGCAAGATTCAATATATTGGGAAAACTAACACACAGAATCAATGAGCATAAAGGTACTTCAATACATGTACAGGAACAGTTGGCTCAGCAATAAGAACACATTCACACACACATTATCATCAGACAATAAAATATTAGATGCTATTTACATTAAGCACCTGAAACCTGAATGAAATAACCAACTGTCATCATCACAATTATATCTTTTGTAAACTCTGCTCAAAGCTTTGTGAATCCAGGTTCATAACTGATCTAGTTCTCACACTGCCACCCTCTGTCAGTCTTCACCACACCACAAGTGAGGACACACAAGGTTTGTCCATAGCTTTATACCTTCATTTTGCTTGATTTTTTGTTTGTCATATATAAGCTGCAACTGATAGGTTATTATGTCACATTGTTTTTTGTTAATGTTTGCCTGCCTGTCCCTTTTTGTTGCTGTTGTGTTTTTCAATGTGTCCCTAGTGTGATATTTTATTGTTATTTTTGTCTTTATATATATATATATATATATATATATATATATATATATATATATATATATATATATATATATATATATATATATATATATATATATATATATATATAATTTTTTTTTTTGCCCGATAATGCCTTTTGTGAAGGTGAAACATTGCAATATAAGAAGAAGGAAGTCTGGTGTATCCCTGCTTACCTCATCTATAACTCGGTATATATATATATATATATATATATATAAACACACACACACACACACACACACAGTGAAACCTTGGTAATTAATTCCTGAATGCTGTTCGAAATCCGAAATTTTTGAAAACTGAAACTACTTTCCCTACAGGAATCAATGTGATCAGCACAAAACCCTAGTACATATTTGGTGCCAGCGGTGCTCCCATAGTGGTGTTATCCATGGATGTCCTGCTCCAAGCAGATTCCCTTTGTTTATGGTGCCCGAAGCTCCACACCGCATGCTTCTTGCCTCATGCTTTTGTCATGTCTGTTCCTGCTTTGGCCAAGCCTCCCTAGTAAGCCACCTACTATCAAGCTGCCTTGCTGTCTTCTGTGCCTGTACTGAGTGTTCTTGACATTTCTGGGCTGCTGTCCCTGCTGCTAGCCCCCCAGCCACATCACCACATATGTTGTAGGCCAGATGGAGCCCAACCTTAATTTTGTGGTAAAGAAGAGTGAGTTGATAAAAGCTCAGGAAAGTGATGAAAGCTTGAAGCCTGTTTGGAATGAGGCTAAAAGGGTGGGTGAGCTTGGTGATGAGTATGTGGGTTACTATGTGGATAACAGTATGTTAATGAGAAAATGGAGGCATTGAATACTCCAGCCTCAGATCACTGGATGGTGAAAAAGCAGATTTTGGTCCCACAGGTGTACAGGAAGAAAATATTGGAAAAGGCACACGTAGGAAATCTGGCAAGACACCTGGGGGTCAGGAAAACCCTAGGAAAAATTCTATGTCATTCTACTGGCCCAGAGTTAGTGGTGATGTGAATGAATTTTTTAAAACTTGCGGTTTATGTCAGAAGATGAGCAAGCCGAACTAGGTGATTCACCCTGCCCCTCTTCACCCTATCCCTGTGGTTGAGGAGCCTTTCAGTAAAGTTGTGACAGACTATGTAGGTCCTTTGCCAAGGATCAGGAGGAATCAACATTTGCTAACTATTATGTGTATGTCATCCAGGTTCCCTGAGGCCATTCCCCTCAGGAGTATAAACTCTAAAAATATTGTGAGAGTTGGTGAAATTTTTCTCATGGGTGGGAATTCCTAAGGTGATGCAGTCAGACCAGGGAAGTAATTTCACTTCTTGCATGTTCAGGGAAATTCTAAGGGGCCTGAAGATTGAACAGAAGCTGTCGAGTGCTTATCATCCCCAGTCCCAGGGTTGTGCAGAAAGATTTCACCACTCTGAAAAACACTCTCAGGATGTATTGTGAGGAGATGAGTGTTGAGTGGAATGAAGCATTGCCACTTGCTTTGCTTGCAGTGAAAGACAGTGTGCAAGAGTCAATAGGTTTCAGCCCCTTTGAGTTAGTGTACAGGCATGAGGTGAATGGTCCTTTGAGGATGGTGAAAGAAAAGTGGTTAGGGGCACAGGAGTCTCCTAATGTGGTGAAGTATGTGTCAGATTTCAAGGACAGATTAATGAGAGATAGGGAAATTGCCCCAAAAAAATTTGAAAAGTAGTCAGAGTGAGATGAAAGGCTGGTATTGGTATGACAGGAAGGCAAGGACCAGATCTTTCCAGACTGGGGACAAAGTCTTAGTCCTTTTCCCATTGCAAGGTAACCCTTTCAAAGCCAGGTTCAGTGGGCCTTGGGATATTGAGAGAAAAATTAGTTATGTGAATTATGTTGTAAAGACTCCAGGGAGGAAGAAAAGGAACCAGTTGTCATATGTTGAAGCTTTTTCATGAAAGGGAAGGAGAAAAGGAAAATGAAGTAAAAAGGAGTAAAAACCATGAATGTCATGAATGTAACCACTGAGCTGGAAGAGGAGTGGTCTGAAATGAAACTGAGTAAGTGTGAGGGAATGGTGCTGGAGAATTCAGCCATGTTAGAGAATTTGAATGATAAACTGAGACACATGGAATTAGAAGAGAAGGAAAAGATTAAGGAGATTACTGAAAAATTTAGTTCTTTGTTCCCTGATGCACCCAGAAAAAACAAATATGGTGGTACATGATATAGATGTTGGGGAGACTGAATCCATCAAACAACATCCTTACAGAGTTAACCCACGGAAATGGGAAATCATGAGAAAGGAAGTGGAGTATATGTTGGAGCATGATTTGATTGAGCCCACTGAAAGTCCATGGAGCTCACCATGTGCATTAGTGCCCAAATCTAGTGAAGAGAGTTTCCATTTTAGTACATATTATAGGAAGGTTAACATAGTGACAAAACTTGGTGCTTACCCTATCCCTAGAATTGATGATTGTATAGATCATGTGGGTAATGCAAATTTCATAACAAAAAATGACTTGTTAAAAGGGTACTGGCAAGTAGAACTTACTGAGAGGGCAAAAGCCATATCAGCTTTTGTCACCATGGATGGATTGTATCAGTTCAAAGTTCTTCCATTTGGGATGAAGAACAGTGGTAGTTCTTTTCAGAGATTGATGAAAAGAGCGCTGAAAGGAATGAAAGGATGTTCTGTGTATATAGATGACATTTTGTTATACACTGAGAGTTGGGAGGAACATGTGCAGTTACTGAAAGAAGTATTCAGGAGGCTGGATGATGCCAACTTGATGAAAAGTCATTTTGTGCAAGCTGATGTGGAATACCTAGATTTCAAGGTAGGGAAAGGTGAAGTGAGAACTGTGGAAGCCAAGGTTAAAGACATTATAGATCTCCCTTCCTCCACCAATAGGAAGGAGATACTGATATTCTTAGGGGCTAGTGCATGCTGTTATTCAGAATTTAGTTGATGGAATGCTGAAAGATGGTATCATCCAAGAATCACACTCTGTGGAACTCACCACTGTTTTAGTTCCAAAGACAGTTCTTTTCGTGCTGTAGTTGATTTTCAGAAAAATAACTTTGTGACCATCCCTGATCATTACCCTCTTCCTGATTTAAATGACCTTTTTGCAATCCATCAGAAAGATAACAATGTATTCACCACTCTTGATCTTAAATCAGGTTTTTGGCAAATTCCTTTTGAATTCTAGTAGCCGAGATTATTACCTTTTCTACACCATCAGGTCATTATGAGGGGCTCCATGCCCCAATGGGTTAACGTAACTCACCCAAACTTGCCAGCAACTTGTTAATGGTCTTTTTCAAGGTCTTACTGGCAATGGTTTGTTCATATACCTTGATGATTTGATCTAGATGTCTCATGATCTTGAGTCTCACTTTGAGAAACTTGAACTTGTTTTGAAAAAATTCCAAGAAGCAGGTCTTAAATTTAACCTGCTTAAGTGTAAATTCCTTTGCTCATGCATTGAGTTTTTAGGTCATGTAGTTAACAAAGATGGTATTCACACTACTGATGCTAAAGTTCAAGCAGTTCAAGATTTTCCCATCCTAAAGTCAGTAAACCACGTGCATTCTTTTCTCAGTCTTGCAGGTTATTACCATGCACTCATCAGACTTTGCATCTCGCACGTTTCTCAAAAAGGATGTCTCTTTCACATGGCATAACAACCAGCAAACTAGCTTTGACCGACTCAAACATGCACTCACTCATACTCCAGTCCTTGCTTTTCCAGATTACAGTCTGCTATATACACTCTTCACCAATGCAAGCATTTTAGGAGTAGGCACTGTTCTAATGCAACAGACTGAGAGTTCTTGTTCTTAGGTCATTATGTATGCCAGACTTACCCTGAATGGTGCTGAATCTCACTATTCAGTTACTCATCTAGAGACTGGCATTGGATGGGCTTTATGTCATTTTCATGACACCATCTATTGCTACCAATTGACTGTTTATAAAGATCATGCTACCTTGCTTCACCTCTTCAAGGGTAAAAATTTATCAGGTCGTCTTGCTAGATGGTTTGTCAAAGTCAATGAATTTAACCCAGCAATCAAGTATTTGCCCAATAAAGTAAATTTGACTGCAGATGCTCTCTCTCAAAATGTTGCTGTTGCTTCTGTGTCAAAAATTACTACTTTCTCACAAGAGGAACTTTTTGCTAACCAGCATCAATGCTCTTTATGGTCTGCTGTGGTATGTGCCTTAGAATCAAGAGATGAGTGTTTTACCCAAGTTGCATGTTCCTTTGTTTCAGTTTTCCCTTGTTGATAGTACATTATGTTGTACTGTGTCAGTTCATGAGCAAACAGTGACACAACTTGTCATCCCCAACTTTTTAGTTCCATCTGTGCTTCAGATCATTCACAATGCTCCCCAGTCCAATCATCCAGGACGTGACAAATATTTAACAATGGCTCATAAGCATTAGTGGCCTATGATGAGCCTTGACATTACAAATCACATAGCTCAATGTCTTTCTTGTGCACAAACTAAAGGTACCACTCACACAGCTCCTTTGCTTGAATATCCAACTTCTGCTGATCCCTTTGATACTGTTGCCATGGTTTTTTTGGAATTACCTCAGTCACCAAGGATCTTATGTTCTAGTCTGTGTTGATCATTTCAGTTGTTTTGTTATTCTTACACCTTTGCCTAACAAATTTGCTACATTTGTGGCCCATGATTTAGTGTCTCACTTCCTTTGTCCATTCACTACACCTTCAGTTTTGCTTTCTGATAATGGGTCAGAGTTTAAGAATGAGGTGCTGAATACCATTTACCAGCAGTACAAGACTTCCCAATGCTTTATTACTGCTCACCATCCAGCTTCTTCTATTGGACTTGTGGAACAAACTAATAGAAAAATTTTGGAGATCCTTTAGCATGTTGCAAGTTTACTTCACGAGTCATGGGAAGACTGGCTTCCGCATGTAGCTGATTCTATCAATGGTTCTGTGAATTCATTTAAGGGAAAGACTCCTCACTATATTGTGTTTGGCAAAGAGAAATGTCTCCCTTACAACATACTAATAGCCGCATGTGTGCCATTGTATTCTGCTGATGACTATGCAGTCTCATAACCATACATTTCAGGCCATCCATGCATCTGCACAAGAAAGAATACAGGATTTACATGCAGAGATGATTAGTCGGCAGCACAGTACAGCCACACCTGTGTCTCTTGATATTGGTGGCACTATCTTTAAGGCCTCTCCTCTGCATCAGTCTAAATTAGAACCTAAATTTTCAGGCCCTTTTCTCATTACATGGAGCCTTTCTGGTAATAAATTTAAAATTTTTGATCCAAATTTTAATATTCAGAAGTTGTCCATGTTGACAGGCTGAAGGTCTCAGGTCCCCACCTCTTCTGCTTCTCCAATGCCTCGGTCTCCACCTGTCTCTCATACACATTCCCATCATCTCCGTAGTAGAGCTATATAAAAAATTTTGTGGGACTCCATTTCATATTTGTCAAGTACTTTCTTTTCTTTCTTAGCTGTCTCAAGGGTTTGTCTATTTTGTTGTGCCCCTACGAAGGATTATTATTTTTATGCCTCATGTTAGGATTAGATTGATTACAGTTTTTGTGTTGTCCTGCAGTGATATTTCTGTCTTGAAGGAGGGATGTTTTCATAACATTTTTGTGTTTATATGATTATGTCCTTGTATTGTATCATCTCATGTGCCTTACATTACTATACATCCATATTCACATATTTCTCATTGTTATTCTTATTATTATTGCATTTTGTGTTCTACATACATTCTTGCTATTACGTCAGTGTCTTACTTTTGTGTCTTCCTCAACTCCACACACTTACACATTTGTCCCTATGTATGTACACATATTTCACATTCTCTTCATCATTCTTTTGGTGCCTTATGGTATTTTTCTCTGCATTTTTTTTTTTTTTTTTTTTGTGTATTTGCATATTTGTTTTGCCTTCATTTTATTACTTTATGTGTTTTACACAGATAATCACACTCCATGTTCATATATGCATATTTCCCATTATTATTCTTATTGTGTCTTTTTATATTTTTTTTCTAATTGATGTCCTTGTGCCACTTATATTTTTTTTATGTTTTTGCTGCGGGGTTGCAGCATAGGTGTCTTTCCAAGCTATATGATAGGAAACAATATATATAGTATAAGTTCATTTTCTTTTTGCTATTATTATCATTATTACTATTATTTATCATTTACATATTTAATTCATATGTAAAACGCCTCTCATTCTCCTTTTGTTTTCAGATCACTCTTTAGATGGTGTTGCACACGCCTCCTCAGTCTGCGGCTGGCCTCCGGGCCATTAAGTCATAGTCTGTAATTGGCAGTCTTGTATTATACTGGGAAATATTTTACATAGTGTTTGCTATCATCCCTGGATTTGGACATTACTACATGTGCTAGCACAACATCCTAGTACAACCTTCAAGGTCTCCAAGTAGCTGTTTTGAAGAATCACATGTAAAACACAGGTCTTATCAAAATATTATTGTACTGTATATCAAAATCATATTACTGTATATTTACATGTTTGTTTGATTGCAGTTCCTCTTCTGTTTCTTTGTATTTATGTACTAGTTACTTTAACATAACAGATCTGATTAAACTAGTAATCCTACTTATGATTTTTATGTAAAACAAAACTCACCTTGGGTAATGTATATTAAACTATGGTTTCATTTAACACTGGTCAAGTTTAATACAAGGAAGTGGCCTCATGAGTCTGAAACAAATAATCAGTGGAAACAAACAAGGGTTAATCTGGATATCACGTCTGTGTTACATACAAGCACAAAACTCACATCATGGAGAAGTATTCAGTGACCTTGTTGTAAACATAAAAAAATTGTGGGCCACATGTCTAATACAGCTGTAATAGCACTCGAGAGCATGGAGAAATTTGATATTTTCTAAGTCCAGCGAGCTCTGCACCAGTCAAGAGTAAACACTGAAATTATTTTCTATTGTTTATAACTGAGATTTGTGGGTAGCCACAAATTAGGATTTCATGGTATCTATACAGCTGACCCCTCCAATGATGCGCTGCCACTCATGAGGCCACCAATTACAACTTTCCACAGTAGGTTCAGTTACACTTTTCATCTGTTTCAGGAATATGTCAGGCATTCTGATAGATGCTCACTGTCATTTGTTAATATGGCTACCCAGTGGAGGGAGGTGAAGCAAACAGTGCCAGTGTTCAGCAGAAAGAAAAAGTCGTTAAGATGGGATATACAAATGTAAGGAAGAGGTTCCACGCACTTATTACAGAAGCCGACAAATTGTACCCAACTACATTGCCCTGAGAATTTCACACACCACACTGGTAAGGCATAACAGTACAGTAAAATCCCTCTTATCCTGCATCAATGGGACCGCCGACATGCCGGATACTTGAATATTGCCAGATACTTGAATAGAAGTGAAATTATGTCCACAATCACCACCCTACACTCACGCATCTTACCATAACAAAGATCAGCTGATCTTAATCAGCAGCTGATCTGATCAGCTGCTTAAGTGTAAGCACAACACGCTTCCTCTTTTCTACAACTTTAGGCATGATGAAGGCGTCAGGCGATAAACAATGCACACGCAGGACTGAGTCACTGAGTAAACACAGTGCAGTGGGCAGCGGGTGGCGCAAAGCAGTGCGCTCTGGTGGCGAGAGGACAAAGTATGCTTCGCGCGGGAATTTTAATCAATTTTTATTGATTTTAAGGCTCGGGGAAAAATGTACCGGATACTTGAAGCTGCCAGATACTCGAATGCTGGATGAGAGGGATTTTACTGTATAATTTTTGAGGTGCCTCATTCGGTTAGGTTAGATTAGGTTAGGTTATGCTAGATCAGGTTAGGTTATGCTAAGTTAGGTTAGATTAGGTTAGGTTATGCTAGATTAGGTTAGGTTATGCTAGGTTAGGTTAAGGGGAGGTGCCATCAGTTACTTAGTGGGTGACATTTTTTTCCTATCTTCATGATTTTTGGTGTGTATATTCCTTTGTACCTTTAATATAAAATCCTTAAGTTTCACTGAAATATGGTCATTATTTTTGGAGATATGAAATAAATCCACGCTGAAAAATGAATAAACGACTTTGGTGTTTTTCATTATAGCTCAACTATTTTTAACCTGCCATTTTGAAAATTAGAATGGATACAACAGACACATGTGGCTTGATTTTGATTGAGGAAGATTTCAATTATTGAATGCCATTCTCAAAAAATAAATTAAGAAATATTGGTGACAATTTTTTTTTTTTTTTTTCAGAAAAAATAATCTCCCATGATTGCCTTAGGTATTTTATAAAAATGTTTCTTGATGAAAAAATCTTTCTTTCCTCCTTTCCATAGATATATGTATATACACAATCACTTGAAAAACAAGAGTTATTTAGCTCGAAATGTCAATAACTTTAGCTTTGAGATATGAGCCATTTTCTGTTGATGAGCGAGTTTCATGAAGTTTGCAATCTCTATGTGGTATAATTTCACACATATTGGGATAATAAGGTAAATCTAAATAAAACAAGGATTTATTGTAACATTCAGGCCTGTCTGGCACCTGGTCCCCTCCTTATTTACAGGATATTATTCACTCACAGGTGAAGGTATCAGAGGCCACCACCATCATTGTCTCCAGGTTAGAAGCCTCCTGCCTCATAATGCTGCCTTGACTTTGCTTCTCTTGATCTCTTGGTTGTCTTCTGCTGTACAATTGCTTTGTGTGCTTTCTTCTGATTTGTTTCAAGGTACTGCCACATCTCATACAAGAAGTAAGCTTGTCACTAGGGGCTAGGATAGGTTAGGGAAATTCAAAATATTAAGGTAAATTTCCTTAGATTTTTTAACGCCCTTATTTCAGTTATTTTTCATCCCCCCAACACTCCCGATTCCCTACAGGCCCCCAAGCTTGTTTGAGGGGTTAGGGGAAATGTGGGGTCAGACTTCTTATCAAGAAATACCCAAACAAAGGTTAAAGGAAAACTAAATAAATAAATGAATTAATTAATAAATAAATAAATAAATAAATGAATAAATGAAACAAAATAAATAAAATAGATTTTAGTATTATATTATTATCATTATTTTAAACCACGATTTTTTCCAGCCCTGTTTGAGACATACAAAACAGGAGCTTCAGCAGAACAGGACTAACACACACCAGAAACACAGCAAAATGTACAAGAATATTCGTCTGCCAACACATACACCAGAGGCAGCAAAACGCACAAGAATATTCGTATGCCAACACACATCAGAAAAATAACAGTGGTGCGTGGTCGCGTTCAAGAGGAAGCTGGACGCTCTTTTAACAAAACGAAAATACTAAAAGCTATGTCATCACTCCCCTCGCATCAAGCATGACCTCACCACAACAAACTTGGAAAAAGAAGCCACCATGATTAAGGCAAGTCTGTGGCAGTCATAGCGACACAAAATGCAGAAGAGACTGAACGATGAAATGCTTCAAGAGTTCAAGCATAAAATAAACCCATCTCGCTCGTACTTCCTTATTTAACAAACTTACCCTTGTTCTCCTGCCCTCTATATATGCTCATAGGTCTACGCCGCGATTTTGGGCATGCATCGCAATTCCAGCGCAAGTAAACGTAAATATGGGAAAATTGACGTCAATCTTCCCTCCATTTCAAGTCTTACACCTGATAATGACCCTATGTATAAATATTTTTATCCTTTTTTATGTTTGTGCATTTATTTTTAGTCTCAAATAGTGTCATTCAATACAGCGTTTTTTAACACTTTAATATTTTACATTTTTTATTTTATTTATCTATTTATTTATTTATTTATTTTATTTTTTTTTTTTTTTTTGTATCCGTGTTCCTTTTCGTGGCCTATATATATATATATTTTTTATTAATTCAATTAGTGTTATTAAATAAAACGTATTTTAATATACTTTTTTTTATTTTCGTTTTTTGTTTGTGTTTTTTTTCTAGCTAGGCCGATACGTTTATTTTATAGATCTAAGTAGTGTCAGTGAATAAAACAAATTTCCTTCAGTCGCTAGAAATACTCTGGCATCAGTAAGGAGAGAGGTAAATTACACTGATTTCTGTTTGTCATCGAAAAACAAACTTCATACAAATATGAATGAATGAAACCCTGCCATTCAGTGTTGTCTAGCCTCTTTAGCTAAACCAGTGTTTTATTTCAATAACTTAGACTCTTTCAATCATCTGAAGTCATTTCAATGGAAAACAACAATAAATGTTAAGAATTCAACTCTGCCACCAGCCTTCGGGTGGGGATAACCAAAGATGATGTCTTCCTTGGGGATGACCGCCCCACAGTTTTGTTAGTTTGCGTAAATGTCAATGACTGGGGATAGGACGATTCGAAGCGACCGTTGGTGGATGATCTCGGGCATAGGACGCGCTGTGTGTGTGTTGTCGGATCATGTCTCTCTCTTCTTTTATTACGTACCAAGGCTCTTTCTACTCACTTTCTACGTCTTCTTTCTTTCTCCATCCCTGCCTCCATCACCCTTTCTCCCTCCTTCCCTTCCTCCCGTTCATTCAGTTGCAAGGGACAACAGCAAAAAATTCAGTTCCATCTAAGTGGTGACTCAAACTAACGTGACGGAGAATCTATTACAAGAATTTCACACTTCAACTAAAGAAAGGAAAATCTGCGCACTATATTCCTCGCAGCACTGAAGAGGGTGCTAGCCACAGAGGGGTTGGTGGGCAGGACTCCCTTACTCTCCCCATGCCAGTGACAAGCCAAAAGCCAAGTATTGGGTGGTAGTCCTCTGGGGAAGGTATCTCTTACTTTTCACCAAATTTTTCAGCACTTCCCACAGGATCAACCTTGACTGAAAATGATGAGTTCGTCATAGTTATTATTGTTATTATTATTATTATTATTATTATTATTATTATTATTATTATTATTATTATTATTATTATTTATTATTATATATCACTGTCATAGTGATGTTTTCCAAGCCCTCTCTGGCCTAAACCCTCGGAAGGCTTATGGACCTGATAGGGTCCCTCCTATTGTTCTCCGAAACTGTGCCTCCGGTTTGCACCTTGCCTAGTCAAACTCTTTCAACTCTGTCTATCAATATCTACCTTTCCTTCTTGCTGCAAGTTTGCCTACATTAAGCCTGTTCCTAAAAAGGGGTGACCGTTCTAATCCCTCAAATTACCGTCCTATTGCTTTAATTTCCTGCCTATCTAAAGTTTTTTAATCTATCCTCAACAGGAAGATTATTAAACATCAATCATTTCACAGTACGGGTTCTGTCAAGGCTACTCTACTAGTGATCTTCTGGCTTTCCTTACTGAGTCTTGGTCATCCTCTATTAAGGATTTTGGTGAAACTTTTGATATTGTCTTAGACATAACAAAAGCTTTTCATAGAGTCTAACACAAAGTTTTGATTTCCAAACTGCCCTCTTATGGATTTTATCTTTCTCTCCATAACTTCATCTCAAGTTTCTTTTCTGACCATTCTATTGCTGATGTGGTAGACGGTCACTGTTCTAAATTTATTAACAGTGGTGCTCCTCAGGGTTCTGTCCTGTTACCCACTCTCTTCCTATTATTCATTAATGATCTATTAAACCAAACTTCTTGTCCTATCCACTCCTACGCTGATGATACCATCCTGCACTTTTCCACGTCTTTTCATACACGTCCAACCCTTCAGGAAATAAACAGTTTACGCAGGGAAGCCACAGAACGCCTGATTTCTGATCTCTCTCCAAAATTTCTGATTGGAGCAGAGCAAACTTAGTATTGTTGAATTTCTCAAAAAAATAAATTCCTTCATCTATCAAATCGACACAACCCTTCAGACAACTATCCACTCTTCTTCAATGACACTCAACTGTCCCCCTCTTCTACACTGGACATCCTCAGTCTGTCCTTTACTTATAATCTAAGCTGGAAACTTCACATCTCATCTTCAGCTAAAACAGCTTCTATGAAGTTAGGTTTTCTGAGACGTCTCCGCCAATTTTTCTCACCCTTCCAGCTGCTAACTCTGTACAAGGGCCTTATCTGTCCATGTATGGAGTATGCTTCACATGCCTGGAGGGGTGGGGGGGAATTCCACTCATACTGCTCTTCTAGACAGGGTGGAATCAAAAGCTTTTCGTCTCATCAACTCCTCTTCTCCAAATTGACTGTCTTCAGCTTCTTTCTCATCGCCGCAGTGTTGCATCTCTTGCTATCTTCTACCGTTATTTTCATGCTAACTGCTCTTCTGATATTGCTAACTGCATACCTCCCCTCCTCCCGCGGCCTCGCTGCACAAAACTTTCTTCTATCTCTCACTCTTGTTCTGTCCACCTCTCTAATGCAAGAGTTAACCAATATTCTCAATCATTCATTCCTTTCTCTGATAAAGTCTGGAACTCCCTGCCTGGTCCTGTATT